>NC_051182.1:150084357-150384357 GCF_013339695.2 Rhipicephalus sanguineus
CCTATTGAAAATTTGCCCAATGGTGGGCATGATGGGACCCACTACCCCATCATCTTGGTGGATTATGGTACTGGGTAATGATGGACGCATGGTGGACAGATGGTGGGTGATGGACGGATGGTGGACAGATGGTGGATGATGGACGGATGGTGGACAGATGGTGGATGATGGACGGATGGTGGGTGGATATTGGGTGATGGACAGATGATGGGTGGACGGTGGGTGATGGACATACCGGGTGTATGCTGGTGATGGGCAGATAATGGGTAGATAACGGGGTGTTGGACGCAAAGTCGAGCCATGCAATTTTTTTACAAAAATAAGACATCGTGCTTCTTAACGTGATTATAGACAACCTTTTACCATTGAGGTTAACGAGTTTACTTGCTGTGTCTACACGTGGCCAAGCATGCAGCCACATGTTGATGCAGCACGGAATCAATGAATGCATCTTGCACCAAATACTCATGTTTATTTGTTCTCCATGCTGCCATGCCTAACACGTACGCCCTGCTGGCTTGCTCATTAGTAACTTCTTAGGAACTTGCAGATGGGAGAAAGGCAGTTTCCTTGAGGTAGTGCAGTCAGCCAGATGGGGTGTGCTTTGATGTACTTTTCCAGGCATGCTACAACAGAATTGAATAAAAACAAATAAACTGCTTTCACTAAATTTGGAGCAATAACATCAATGAAACCATTGCAATCGCTTTGACCAAAAGCTTAAACCATATCAAGTCAAATAAAAGGCAGCACGTAATCAGTCCACATGTCCGTAACGTTCTAGTACGTTGTTCATTGCCAAGGCTGGTGTGCAAACCCCATAGCTACAAAGTACGTCAAGGGATGTCCTTGCTGTGCGCTTTGAGACTCCATATTGCTATTTCTTATGCCAGCCATCTTTGACAAAAATATGCAAGCAACAACTTCAACTCTTTCCCTACAGAGTTTTTTGTTAAAAAAACTATAAAAATACAATTTTTTTATTTGCCCATCGTCGATTTCATGTATCCCGAAACAACTAAAAAACTATTTAAAGGCACTTTACTCGCAAGATAAAAGAAAAATATTTTTTTGAAAGTATCCGGAAGATTGGCTTCACTGCCCTGCAACACAGAAGGTGCCCTAATTTTTATTCAGTCTTTGGTGCAGAAAATGTCTGGAATGAAAAAAATAATAATTTGCGGGGAGAAGGAGCCCGTAAAAAAAGCCGTGAACACGTCGTGACGTTGGGGTTTCTTTACAACTATTGCCGTGCACTGTCGATACGTTGAGATTCGGTGCTCATCCGAATCTGAGGATTCAGAAAAAAATATTCTCTGTATCGCTGCCACACTTTCCGGGGCACTGATATTCTTCGTTCCACAAAACTTAAGCGAACAAACTGAACAAAGCTGTTGCCAGCACTCGCGCACGTACACCCTTTTCTAATTCAAGTTGCCAGAATCTCGCCCGTCCTCAATAAAATGCATGCTTTGACCGTGTTTTTATATTTTTTACTGCACTATCTGTGTAAGTCAAGACAACACAGCAAACTGAATCAGAGTATCTTAATTGCAGCGCACCCAAACGCTTCTTTCAGCATGGACGAGCCCAGTTCTTCGGTAGGAGCAGTACAAACTGTGTACGAACTCAGATCGTCTGTGGTAGGAAACGGGTTAAAAGGATTTTAAAGAGAAAAACAATTTCTGTCATTTAGTGCAAACAACTTCAGAGTACCAAAGACACCACTCTTCACACGAGAAGATACTTGGTAGGCGATTCATGAAAGACGGTAGGCATGCAAACATGACACAAGAGAGAAGTCGGGACAACACAAATGCTGACTAACCGACTAGCCGAATAAGGTTAGTCGGCGTTTGTGTTGTCCCAACTTCTCTCTTGTGTCCGTGTTGTATGCCTACCATCTTTTATCATGTATTCCTACCAACTAGCTCTGCTTTCGGGCATTGGTAAGCAAGACAATGCGCAAAAAAAAAAAAGATAGACGAGGCGACGCTGCACAGACGTTCCCACACCAGCTCTCGTGACATCAGATTTTGCCAGCACCTGCTACGGGCAATATTTTTTACGTTGTGTTCCTACATACCTAAATCTTAACATAAGTTTCACAAAATTTTAGCGAACCAATGTGGCCGAAATACGATAAAAGACGTGATATTTGCAACGTCATGTTGATATGTATGTGATCAGTTTTAGCATGAAATTCAACAAGTTAAACACTGGCCTTCATTTCCTCTTCTACTAATTTACCTATGAAGGTAAAATGAATGACATTACAGATCTTAAAGAATAATTTATTTGTCTAAACTGATCTAGGTTTCACTTTAGTGTCCTTTAGGGGAGACACTCCTCGAAATAACTTCTTTTTCATTTCTTGTAATAGACTTAAAAATACACATACACAAATACACATACATCATATGCTGGCATCAGATGCAATTCACTACAGATTGTTTGTGCCAATACAAGTGCACTGGCACTTGAGTTCGCAAATCTAAGTGAAACAGCACAGAAAAAGATGGTACAATGTATGCTAACGCCCTTCATGTCCACGATGGTTGTGAGCATGTTGCGTTAGTGTGCCGTGAATGTGCTGCGTGCAGAACTTTCCTTTTTGGCACTATGGGAAGGCATGAAAGTTTATAGAAAACTTTGTGGAGGACAGGCACAGCTAACCACGTCATCCTAGTAAGGTGAATGGTCTTAATTGTTTATATTTTTTGTTCATATTCCTGTGCTCAAAACACATGCGATTACTACAGAGTACTTATACTTAAGTAATAGATTACTCTGGCAGGCCATATCTTACAAATTTCATTAATCATAAGTGTCCTGTTAACTGTATGGCTGTGAATGCTGCAGCATAAGAATGAAATCAAATGGCATAAAGCGCAATTAAAAAGGTTTAAATTGTTTTTCCCCATGCTTTCTTTGAATCCATTACTAGTTTTTCATATGGTAGTGTTAAACGAAAACTGGGCTCGCCTATTGCTTTCATATCTTCGTCCAAACAATAGCAGCATTACTCGCTGAGTGCAATAAAAATAATGGCAACTAGAGAAAATGTGACAAAATCAGTCTGAGAAATGGCAGATATGCAAATGGACAACAGATATTTGTTCAATATTCAACACAGGTCTTAGGGAACAAACATTGATGCCATTTGTCACCAGCACTGAATGGGTCAAATTGAAGTATATAATTGGCCTAACAGACTGCTTATGTCCAACATGTGTAGCAGCCACTGACCTATATGCTAGGGTACCCAATTTGAATGCATTCATTGCTCAGAACAGCAGACGTGACATTCAAACTAGCATCACTTTTTCGTAGAAAGTGAGCGCATTTGCCGCAGCCTCGAACCATCAGCACTCAATAAAGAAAAGGTAATCATCTACTGACCTAAAGATTCTAATCAGGGCACCATCAGAACTGACAGTTGGGCAAGGTGGTAGTGATTCATCATTGAAATTTTGCCGGTGTTGCTTGGTCTTCTTCGTTCTGTCTAGTGTATTAAGTGATCAAAGAGAAAGTATACTTTGTCGACCATTCTTAAACATCACAAGTTTACAACATTTAGAACCCATACATATGCCATACTTTTGTGTGACAATGCAATCTGCCCCTTTCATTAATATCAGTGATATGTATACAGAAATTTCTTACAAAAGCCTCGGCATTACTGTGTTTCAGAACACCTTTCAGATCTTACAGGTGCATTGGCTGAAATTTTTGCCTGTTTACTGTGGATCTACAGTGACGTGATGGCTGGATGATGTCTTCACACAAATGTCACACAAATGTATAAGTTCGAGGTTCATGTCAACCGTGCCATTCATTTCGAATAGATGGACTGTGAACTATAAACGAACTCCGAGATCTGGATTATTTGCAATTAGAAGGTTATAGGTAGATTTGTCCTGTGCTCTTTTGACGAGGGCTGATGTGCTGGCTAGAACTTATGAATATAAGTGCCATGCAATGATGACACAGAAATCTTGGGCTTTCACTATGCAGTTCAAAGGCTACCACATGTGCTCAGCACATTCTGCAGTCGTACGGCAATACTGGACTCATGTTAACCTATTCAAAGCTGGGAAGAATATTTAGAATGACAGAAAGCTGAAAAAATTGGTAATGATCATCTTGAAATGAGGTAGGCATGCAAACGCAGACACAAGAAAGAAGTGGGGGTCAAACAACACACCAACAAACAAATGAAGAGGCATACAGTGGTGGAAAAGAAAGTGGACACAAATACCTTTACACGCATCTGCAAGGGATAGGGAGACACCTAATCAATCCGGCACACTTGGAGCTTTACGTGAGAGATAGCACTTCAGGAATCTGATCTTCTTCATGCAAGTCAGCTGACCGCTGGCTCACACATGCAGTTCCACTATATCGATATGCCAGGCTTCTACCATTACAGGTTTTTACATTTCCACTCTGTATGAAACTACGCATTCATCGAATTTTGGCGTGCATTTACACTCTCGACAATGCAAGGTTATATAAGATGGTAAACCTCCGTTTATGACCTGATGTTCGTTAATCTTGTAAACATAGCGGGCATTTGCTCTTGGAGAAGCAGCAACAGCGAAGAGAAACATTATACCACACCTGTACGGCAATCGGTAAAGTTGCTGGTGTGTTTACGAAACAAATGTTAGTGCACTTGTTGTCTATTATCGTTTATTCTTTCTCTGCAAGGTGCACAAATCGTACGTAGCCGTAAGGCAGCATGTGAGTATGCACTTCCCACTTTCTTTAGCCTGTGAGATAAGCAAGAGTGTAAAGAATACCTACGGCACGCTTGTTACTTTAATTTTTGCATCCATGTTTGCAGTGACACAGTCGGCTTCTTGAAACGTTCAGTGACAGTGGCTACTGCAAACAAGGATAACCGCATCTAATGGACGCGTAACTGTGCGTTAAAGCTGGCCTTCATTTTGTGTACAGAACTGGTGAGAGATGAGTTAAGCATGACATGAAAATAGCGTTTTTTCTAGGCTTAGAATGCTTGGAGTTGAAGTCTGACAACAGTATTGAAGATCCAGAAGAATACTGCTAGCAAACTGGGTTTTCCTGAAATGTTAAGAAAGCCTAAAGTTTGTATACTATCATTCTGAGCAATGCTTCAGTAAACTTCGGCCATCCTCCATTTAACTCAAATTGTTCAATCATTGAGGTAACCATGGATTCAAATTGGTAACATTCCCGTTGACATCAAGCGTACTGGCGTAAACAAGAAGGAAAAAATGAGTTTTCATTAAGCCCAACTTGATGTCAAGCATGCTGGTGGAAACAAGAAGGAAATAACGCATTTTTTGTTGACCCTAACTAGTTCTTATTCAAATCAGTTCATGACTGTACACACCAGTGTTACGTGCAAAGGCTGATCACATATGCTTACCTCATCAATGCTGCCATTCCATTCCGAATGCCAAGGCTGGTTGTAATGCGTGTCGCCACCCGCCCTGATGTCACCCCCGTCTTTCCACGGTGCGTCGGACATGGCAGTGCCATTTCTTTCAAATCGGCCCGACGTATCCTCGCCATTCCCCAATGAAGTCGCGGATGTTTCTTTTGCAGGCGCAGCTGCACAGCCCAAAGAACTTTTGCTGCCTGTCAGAAAGAGCAAACGCCAAAAGAGATTTGATCTTTTATGTGTAATGTGTTGAAACTGTTTTTTTGTTATCACATGTTCACTTTATTAGTTTTTCTAGTGATTAGCGTAGGAGGTCCCACCTGTGGTCAGTAACCTTGGGTGCTCCTTCTGCATATTCACCTGTTCAGTACATTCTCGTTAAAAAGAACCTGAAGGGACCAGGAAAATATGCTCCTTTTTAACAGGACTTCCGTTTACTGAGAGATGAACAGGGGTGTGGAATTCAAGTATGAAACCAATCGTATTAGAGGCAGTTGTTTCCTTTAAGCAGCAATTCCGTTTGAGAGATTTACATTTACTAAGAGTCCACTGTATTGTATTCTCTTACTACGTTACTAATAAAGACTGATTGGTTGATTGATTCAACGTAATCGGGCCAACGAAGGTGAGCAATGATGAACAAGCCTTGAGTGTGAAGAGTCGGAAAAACCCAAACAGCTCGATTTTCAGTCGTTTAGAAACTGCACAAAGCCAATTGACAATGAAGCTATGACGAAAGGCACAAGGAGAGGTTAAGTGTGTTTCTTTTATGCTTAACTGAAACCGAAATCTAGAGACACACTGCAGCTCATTTCATGCTGGCTTCATATTGCATGAGGTTGCAAGACTAGATAAGCCAATATATCCTCCTCTTTTTACTAATGAAGAAACATGTACTAGACACTGGGTAAATAGTTGTCCGAGGACATCAAATCATATGAAACGAAGCAAATCAAGATGGAACTACATTATAGGGCATAACGTCTGGAAGCTACAAAACGTGCATAAGTCCAAACCAGTTAAGACAAAAGTTTAGGGGGAAATGTAGACTTCAAGTGATGAGAGGACGTTGAATAGAGAATGTCGCTGGAGGCACTGTTTCAGCACGAAAAACTTGTCTTTGTCAAGAGAGCAACTGCTTTTTTTAGCATTGCTTTTGTGTATGCCTAACTCACTCCCCTACACACTCAATGGGAGACAAAAGAGAATAAGGCTGTGCAAGGAGAAGGGTCACTATACTCTAACCTAAAAAAAATGTGAGCTCCGCCCACAGAATCACTGTGCGCCTGCCCTTCACCTGCGAAAGACAGTTGTGCCAGTTGGTTTCCCGCTCAAACCGTAAGTACTTTTTCTTAGCTACTGTAAATATTACACATATTAAGAGTTGAGGTTCGTCATTACCACCTGAAATGTTACATTCGGCTGAGCTATGATGTCAACATTCCTGATGAAATTTACTAGGACATTCAAGTTTCCGACCTAAAACCAACGACACAAAAGAGGGTCTGTACGGAGCAAGTCAACTATCTGAAACACTCTGGAAGTGCTTGACGTCGTGAAAGTGAGTATGCGCTATTGGATGAAGCATTTATGGAAATTCTCTGTGGGAGAGACAGTGATGGCTGTGGGAGGAGCAACTTTTTTTCCTAGGTTGTAATCCGACCATAGTAGTTAGTGACATTACCTGTTCAATGACTTCTAGTCACTACTAGAAGTTAAGAGTACAAATAAGCTAGGAGAACAGGAATGAACTTACCATAACAAAAACGAAGTGGTCTAAGGATTACTGATTTCACAAGAAGTTTTTTGCTGTAATGCTATTCTTCTGGAAGTGCTTCAACAATGTTATGTAGTCAATACTAGAGGAACCTAACTAACCGACACTGCTTCCCGCATCGATCTGGTTAAGGCCGCTGATCATGGACTCCAGAGCAGCCGTGACTTCCTCCGGTCCGATGGCCGACGACGATGACCCATTGCAGTCGGCACCCGATACGCTCTCGTCCTCACAGCTCGGCATCTTGGAAACAGTGGCGCTTCGTGCCGGCACCACAGAGATCGCCATCGCTGGGGTCGAGGGGTAGCCCTGCCGGTGATCCCGCCGTCGACTGCAGTCATCTCAGCCTGGTCGCTCGCCGTCCAGGAGTCCAGGCTGCCTTGCTCCTCCGGCGGACTCCCCATGTCCGAGACGGCCGAGCTGATGCTCTGCTGGTCGCAGCTTCTGCAAAGAATGACGTGCAGCCTCTGTGAAGAAGCTTTACAGATCATTTACGCAGTCAACTGACAGAGGTAGCCTAGCTCCTGCAAAGAAAAGTGTGCTGTATAGCCTCTATTACAAAAGTGAGACTGAAATCACACTGTCAAATAATTACAGTTACATTACCTCAATCATATAACCTCCAATGTTTAGGCGACATCAAATTTCTTTTTGGTCAGGTGACCTCATTGAGGTCACCTGACCAAAAAGAAACTTGATTTCCACTTGTTCCCAGCTATTTGATTCCCAGTTATTCCCAGTGGTTTGACTGAGGTCAGGTACCTCAATGAGGTCACCTGACCTCAATCAAACCACTGGAAACCGAGGAGCTCCTTGAGCTGTCAACGTTCAAAATGGCAAGTGTGACATTCATGCTGCCATGTAAAAGAGTCTTGCAACTTGTGCTGCCATTCACGTCAGCTTGTAACGCCATCGCCGTGTAAAACAACCTTCAGCATGTTCCAGTGCGCTCCTCATGTGCGACTGATTGAATTGGCAGCTTTTCAACTAGAGTCACCTTGTTAAATAACCAACCAACTCGGAATGCTCCACTTCTGACCAATGTGGCCATTTGAGGCTGTCACTTTGCATTAAGCTTGGTCACCTGACCGCTGCCAGTCGCAGGTATGTACAAGAGTACCGTAAGGTTTTACCATGAAGCATTCGATATGCTTTCCAGGAATTTTTGGAGTAATGTTGCATTTAGACATCGTGTCGTCAGGTTGGAGTGTGTGACCAAGCAGAGTCATGCACACACTGACTTCTTTTTTTATACCTTTTCATTTAGCTTACAGGGCCACAATTCTTGTACTGAAGCGATGAATAACTGATACCCAAACAAATCCATCTTCAAACACTGCTCAAACTGAAATAATCTCGAAGACCCACTAAACTGGCTTACACTGCACAGAAATTTGACCCATGACTTAGTGCCGATGAGATGTTCAATGTAACCAAACGATAAATTTTAACATAGAGCATGTACATTAGATGTTGCCTCATAAATATCGCTAAGGCACACAGATTTGCTCATATCATAGTGCATAATACTCATCAGTTTCATAGTAGGAGTGTAATACCAAAGTTCCTGCATGGTTTTATCTAAGAACCACATCTTGGAACCACATACATGAGAAGAGCGAATGTAAGAAGAGAGAAGACTAATGAAGTGTGGTTTAATAATGCATACTAGTCTATAGCCCACCGGAATGCTTTGCAATAAACCAATTTCTACATGGCATAAGCTTGTTTTTTTTTTCTGTCTTTTGTGTTCACAGTTTTTCACCACAAACACTCACCATGACTCGCGTATATTTTTGTCTCCCTTGCATAGCACTATCAATTTTGAAACCAATTTCTACAGTACTTTACCACATGTTCCGCGACCCATCTAAACTTTTACTAGTTTACAAGGACTCACAAGTGACACACGGAGCCCTCATCCAGTGCAGGCTGGTTCCCAGAACTGGTGGAGCCGCGCCGGAATTGCCGTTGGTGCACGGTGGGGCTCGGGCACACACTGGTGCAGACGCTGGGGCTTCGACACGGCGAGCTGCAGGGCGTACGGTTCTCGAGGCTGCGAGGGTTCTTCTTGAGCGATGCATTGGGGATCCAGCTGAGACGCAGGCTCAGGCCGAGAACCTGCACAATCACCAAGTTGCTGCGACACCCGTGATCAGCACTGGAGTAACTGATTACTCCGGTTTACTATTAGACCAGAGTGCTGGAGTAATGTTTACCTCAGTTTACTCCTGAACACTATGCACTTGAGTAAGGGAGTAAATGAGTTACTTTAACAGCCACAGATCGGCGCTGGAGTACTTGGTTACTCTGGTTTACTATGGACAGAAGTACTGGAGTAATGTTTGCCTCAGTTCACTCCTGAACACTATGCACTCCCGTAAGGGAGTAATTGAGTTGCTGTAACAGCCACGATCATACTAGAAGCATCTGTTTACTCCAGTTTACTATTGGACAGTACTACTCAAGTAATACTTGGCTCAGTTTACTCCTAAGCAACATACTCTGGTACAGGAGTAATGTACTCCTGGACATTACTACAATTTAGTGGAGTAATGTTTGAATGTTACGAGTTGCTTATAGCACGTACATTGTTTGCGGCTAGCTGTGCTGAGTGTGCGGCGTAAAATCAAGAAAAGGCATGCAAGATCGGCGATGGTTACTATGTGACAATACTACACCTCGAATGGTGCAACTGCCTTTACAGTGTTATATTTGCCCTAGTTTACTTCTGACCATTACACTGCAGTACTACAGTAATGTTAGAATAAAAGGACCCTCCAGCCACGTTTTGTCTTTCACTTTTAGAGTAATGTTTATGCCTGGACCACTGGACAGAGTAACATTTACTTCACATAGCGTTGTGTGTTATTAAACTGCAGCATTCCTTGTTGACCTACAAGGAGTGCTGGAGTAATATTGTTGTGGTGAAAAAAATGACTTTTGGACATTACTTATAGAGTACTAGTGCTTATTCCAGCAAACTCTAGTACTGACATTTACACAGGCGCAGACTGTGTTGGAGTGAACTAGACACCTCTCAGGCACGAGTTTTTGCTTTAGAAAGAAAACACTTTTCTGCCAAATGGACTCGGTTGGACTTAAAACATGTGTAAAGGCTTCAACACATAACAGCACTTCTTTTTTTGGAAACATGCACACCAAAGTGAATTCATGCAGGAATCTCAGCACCACAATTGTCTACCCACCTCATCATGGTGCACCTTGATGGTGAGGTAGCCCGGGTGGTGGGTTACCCCATTCTTCGACGACACCGGAGGGTGAACGCAAACGTTGTTCTTGCAGAAGACCACCTCCCCGTCTGCCGCGGGTGGCTTCAGCTGCTGAGGCGTGCCTGAGCTCGTCCGAAAGAGGTCGGACGCTCGGCGGAGCAGAGTGTGCAGGGCAGCCATGATGGCCGTTCATTTAAAACCTCACTGCAGCACCAAAAACAAAAGCACTTCATTACAAAATGCAAAGATGGTTCGCGAGCAGAAATGTAACATTCTGGAGTCAAGGAAGTCAAAACTAGACTGGTGTACTGTAATGATTCCATTTCAATGGTATTATTTTTTTAGCTTTGCCAGTTAACAATAGCCTCTTTGTATGTGTGTGTATGTACATAACATGAAATTATGAAATATTGTATACTGCCAATTAAAACTGATTGCTTGTGATTCTGAACGACCCACCACGATGTTCTAGTGGTTATGACACTTGACTGCTGACCCAAAGGTCGTGAGATCAAATCTCGGACGTGGCAGCCACATTTTGATGCAGGCAAAACGCTAGAGGCTTGTACGCTTAAGATTTAGGTGGACGTTAAAAAGCACCACCTAGTCGAAATTTTCAGAGCCCTCCACTACGGCGTCCCTCATAATCACATCGTGGTTTCGGGACATAAAACGCCAACAATTATTATCATGTGATTCTGATGAAGCTACATTTCTGGAAGGCAATGACATTTCTTCCCAGTTACATCACAGATACTGCAAACACGAAAATAAGAACATAGTCTGTGTGCTGTGAGAAATGTTGGTGAAGAACTTCACCGCAATAGAACAATTCTGAGTACGTGAAAAATTGTGCTCCAGACCTGAACCGCCAACAGAATAATACGATTAGAGAACAACCCAGTACAGCATTGCACCGTGATAAAAAATGGAGTCATTCTTTTTAAAAGTTTCAATACGAAAAGAAAGGAAGCAGAACGTAGCAAACAAATTTAAGAGCATCACATAACCAACAATTTGAAAGACAACAAAGCATGACCTAAGCTCTATCGTTCCGATTAACCAATAGCAACTGAAATAAGTAAACAAAGCTACCACTTGCAGCAAGTATGTTAAATACCGCAGCACCAAATGCCTGCAGCCCATTAGCATGGCCTATGCTTGGAGCTTTTCAGTGACCATGACTATAAAAAATGAATTCAGCTGCTCTCTCACAACTTAAATTTCTTTCTTAACATGCAAGAGTTCACTTTCAATTAATGCAATACAGCAAGTAAGGAATCAGAATCATAATTTTTTGAAGAGCATGCACAATAATGACGTATCTGTTTTGAAGACTTTATGTATATGCAGTAACACATTTACAAAAAATGCACAAAGCTTACTGTCAACTAATGTAAAAAATGAACGAAAATTTCCACATTTCTATTACGGAAACGATGAAGAGAAGACAAGCACATTAAAAAAAAACGCATTTTTCTAAGTGTATGAATTCAAGTGTCGACCACCAAAAGTGCAGATTTTGCCGAGAGATTTTAAGCAAGGTGATAAACTGTACTACAAAGCGCTAACAAATGATATACGATTCACAACAGAGCGTAGGTGGGACTACGTGAGTGGGAACATTCAACAACCACCAAGGTGGTTCAGCGGCTGCGGCGTTCCACCGGTGTTCTAAGCCACCACAGTCATACTGTCATACTTCAAGAGGGTGCAATGAAAAGAATCCTGTGCGCTAGCTATGCTCTGGATGTTAAAAGAACATGTTAATGAACCCCAGGTAGTCAAAATTAATCTTGATGTTTTCACAGCCATGTCACGTGCCCCACAAGTTTCATTTGGACGTGAAACACTGTGATATCTTCATTTCTCCTTCATTTATTCAGAGAAAATGAAATTACAGAGAGCAGACAAAAAGGCAAACATACAATTGCAGAGATTATAATTGCTGTGTTTCTTGCGAGGCGTCAAATGCAACACTTGCACCTAAGAGATGCCTTTCCAAACATTTTTCTCTACATGATTGTACGTGTATTGTTTATGCACACAAGAGCTATTGCACTGGGCTTGCTGTCATGCCTGAGAATGCCTTCCAATACGACAACATAAAGCGTTGCACTTCTATAAAATATGAAATGACCATATAAAAAAAAAACAATCCAAGCACGGAACTTTATCACACAATGGATATCAGGTTCTTCTTATTAAAAGCAAGAAGCAGTGCAATATTCATGCATTTGCTGCCCTAAGCAAGCTGAAGGCCTGCAAGTGCATGTAGATACTACACCGAGCTCAACAGCGAAAAAAGTTTCAACTGCATAAATTTTTGGTTACGGATTGCATATGTGGTGACATATGTATGAATTTTGGTTACGGATTGCATTTTTATTTACGGATATGTACAGATTTTGGGTGGATTGAATTTTGGTTACAGATATGCATACATTCTTTTTCTCTCATCCTAATAATTTCTTAACACCTGTTGCAGCAAATAGTCAATAATGTTGACAGTGAAAGTTCAATTGAGAGAAAGAACAAAACGAAGGGAAAATAAAAAGGAGCACTACATAATATAGAAGTTATTGTTTTGCTTTTTCTTTTCTGTGTGCTGACACCGTATGCGATAAGCCAAATGCGGTTTTTTTTTTGTCAGTAAAGGCGTTTGCTGCGTGGCCTAATTTCGTACAGCACTACGTGAAAAAATATATGTTGCGATGTGATCGCAAACAAAAGGAGTGAAAAGAAAAAAACCTTTAATGGCAACGACTCGACTTTTACCCGAACGTATAAGATATGTTGCAGGTGTGGAACACAGCTGCTGCGTACAACTAAAAAGAACATGAGAGGTCAAGTCCCACAGTGCATCAAAAAAGACTGTCAGGTCGACAGCGGACAAAAGTGTGCATTGAATCTGTCCTTCCGTCAAATGTCCTTGCGTACAAATGCTGCAGTCGATATGGCTTTATCAACATAACACAGAACCCATGATAACGTGTTTGAGAAACAGATAAAAATTTGTTGAGGATATTTTGTCCAGCATTCACGGTGAAGACTGTAACCAAATGTCAGCAAGCACTACCTTAAGCTTATTTTATGCATATGTTTGACAGGGCACCTATGATGATGTGTTAAAAGAAACGGATAAAAATTTATTGAGAATATTTAGTCCTGTAGCCTGCAAGTTATTACAAACCGTTATAACCACAACATGTTGTGATGGTATATTGGAAATGTGTGCGTAGTCAAGGCAGACGTTATCTCTGCAGCCTTCTGTCAGCGGAAACGTTAATTACGCTGATGACAAGTGCGGTTTTCCAACGCTGTAATTGTTATCACTGCCTGGTGGCAGTTTCAGGCAAGCCACAAGTCAGGGAAGAGATAACTAATCTCCTGTACATATACACATAACAAGCGGTGATAAAAATTAAAGCAAGCAGGCAATCGCGCGTTTTGGCCTTTCCGCATCCGTGTTCGGCTGCCTAAGTAAATGGTGGTGACTGTTGCGTTTTCTTTACTATTCATTTTCCGTGGATCACGTGACAAAGATATTCGGTACAATTAAGTCATGTCCCATGAATCGCTGGGACTATTTATTGCTTCCGCCTAACACGATTCAGGCGGCCAAATCTGCGGGTTATAGCTTCTCCGCACGAAACGCAGATTATAAATCGTGATGCGTCTGACAGGTCAATATCGACGTTTCTAAATTTATCGATAGCGACATTGTATTGTAAGGCCAACGCGTACATTGCATTTGAAAGAATATACGAACTTCTAAGAACGAGCCGATCGCAAGACCGAAAGTACATTAAAGGAAAAAAAAATGTCGCGTCTAAATACCGCGCAGCAACGTGTAACAAAAAAAGGACATCGCTGTAGCGTGAGGTGGACATCATATACGGGCAATGCCGGCACGATAGTCGAAACATAAGGAAGCGAAATGTGACGTAATCTGTACGAGCGGGCAACTTGCAAGCGGCTGCAAAACGCCAGCTGTGAGTCGTTCTTAAACGAGCCCTCCGCTCCAACTACGTGAAACGTCGGTAAGCAACAGTTGGTTGCAGGAACTAGAACACTCCGTACGGAAGCGGTAAGCGCGACTGGTACACTTCAACGCGCCGCAAGAAAGCGAAACCGGGCCTTAAACATAGCGTACGATGCAAAAAACGAACTCACATCTGCTAGCGATGCGGCGTGTAACAACATGGGGTTCCACCCCCTTCCATAAGGGTAGGCGACGTTTCAACTCCGCGGTGTTGTTGACGAATTCGAGTTGATTGCCATGGCAAGATTCGATTGGACGACGCTCGCGGCTTTTCAAAGTGATGCCCTAGAAGCTTGCGATGAGTCGCGAACGTCCATTTCCGTGGCTTCGAGCGCAGTGCTTCTTTTCTTTTTTTTTCAACGCGCCTCTCTGGAGGATTGGTCGTCAACAGACATGGCTGCGAACAACTGCAGTAGCAGACAAGCAGACGCATAGCAGGACCGCATTTATTATTGTCAGTTCAAAATTTTGCTATAAAATTTCAACTCCACCCATGAAAATTTTTATAAAATTAATAATATTAAAACAGTCTTTAGTCATAAATTTAGCGTTATTTTTGTGTTTTATTTGGAGCAGTTTGTTGAAACTGCGGAGCTGTTCCAGCGGAGCATGTGTTTCTCGCTCTGAGGGTTAGAATCGGTTTCGGCTATTGAAATTCTCGTTACGATCGGCAAATATGTCCCTCTCACTCGCCCTGGCACGTAGGTGCGGCTCTGTTCTATCGACGGGAAGGCACTGCATCCGAGCGATCCACAAAAGGTTGGCGTCTCGTTTGGCTTTGCAGTGAATTACCCGATCGCCCCGTAGCGCACATGGTTTTTTCAGAGCGCCGGCGATGCGGAGTGCGCGCTTTTGTCTATGCTTGTCTGCATTTCTCGCTTAGCTTTGTGCTTGTCCCTTTCTTCTATGTGCGTATACTAATTGCGTGCTACACGGAAAAGAATGCTCACACATTAAGGCGATCATTCAAGTCGGTGTGTTTTCGATTTCAGATGCGCCGCGACGCCGACCGCCGCTGTGTCCGCTACTGCGAAGTCTTACAGTACCGAAGTTCTGGCGCAACCCGCCTCGAGTGCGGAGGAGAGACACTATCCGGAGAAGATCACCCGGATAGTGGACGACATCGCCAAGCTGACGCTCATGGAAGTGGCGGACTTGAACGAACTCCTGAAGGTACGCGACTGCTTCAAACATTCTGTGCCGCGCGCCCGTCGCGGTAGCAGCTTCTGACTGCTGAAAGTGTGTCGGTCTCCATGGTGGTCACGGCGTCTGAATGTAGTACGACAAATCGCTGTCTGGAGTACCACTTGCATGATCAGCGCAGTGAGAGTTCACCGTTGAGCGGGCAGCGTGCACTACAGCGGTGCGCAGTTACGAACGCAGCGGTGTGCTTACGCGCACGATGCTGAGGTTGATGTTTTAAAAGCGGATGAGCCGGTCGTCGTTTCAGAAAACTCGGCGAGTATGCGCCACAGAAGGCGGATATGTGCCAAGCGGCTCCTAGCATAGCATAGCCTCGTATTAAGGGAAACAAGGGTGAGGAGGAAGAATAGGGGGGAGAGGGTAAAGCATTGCATAGCCTTGTATTGTACAGTTTAGCAAAGGAATGGGAAAGGCAAGTCAATGTTAGGAAGAAGGAAAAGAGGAGTGGAGAGGGCAAACCGTAGCATAGAAAGGGGGGGAAGGAGGGTGAGGAGGAGTGATGTGACGGTAAGGAGGAGAAAGGGCACTAGATAAGTAATATAGAAAGATGAAAGAAGATGTAGAAAGAGATAAACATGAAACAAGAAGATGAAAGAACTCAATCTGCGTTCGTCGAGTGGTGGCGCTTGCTTACCAGCAGCGCTGTTTCCTCAGATTTTACGGGTGTGGAACGGGCTTTAATTTTCTTCGTTCTTCATTCCTTGCAGAAAACACTTAACATTCAAGAAACACCAATGATGGCCGGAGCTTGGGCAGCACCAGCAGCCGCCGCACCCCAGGAGGTAAGTGGCACTCACAAAAGCGTGATAGAATTTTTCATCGAATGCGTGCGTGGACAACGGCAACATGTTAATTTTGATCAAGTCTCAACGTAGATGCGTTGAAGCAGGTTGTAACTTGAGATCTCCTGAAAACTTATTAAAGCCTTTGTTTGTTACCATGGTAAGCTAAGTAAGCAACAATTGCCAGCTTTATGTTTTTTCCCATTCAAAAAAACCATTACATGGGTTCTGTTGTAGTGTTATTGTGTTCAGCCCTGGTTTTAGACATTTCCTTTCTAAAATATTGCCACTCTTTCCGATTGGACTTTGAATCAACTTGGTATCGAAGTCATGTTAGGGTCGTCCACATCTAAAGTGAACACCTCATTTGTATTCAAGACCTCATAGAAGGTGATGTTTAATACATAATTCAGAAAAGTATTGTTCTTTTTATCGACACTGTGACTAGATGTCATATAATGGACATTTCCCTTGGGAAGTAGAATGATTCTTCTAGTTTTACTGACTTGAATAGCAACTTGTTAGCAACTTTTGGCCTGGCTACACATCTGGCCCCGATACCGTGAAGGCATGAAAATGTATTTTAAAAATTTGCCGTTATGATGAATCGAACACGAGCCAGCAGTGTCCCTCACTTTCGCAACACATTGTGCTGCTGTAAAATTATACGCAATGATAAACGAAATAGCACTACCAGCATAGTGCTGTCGCAGCGTTGTTGTGAATGCATGACTCGCACATGGATTGTTAGAAAGTCTTCAGAAATGCTCAGTGTGTTCAACTAATAAAGTATTGAACGCAAATGGACGCGCTATTATGTGCAGTTTAGTTGGCCTGTACGACATTTAATGAAATGTATATGGTGTGCAAATGCTCTCGCATGACTTATAAAAGCCTTTAAAAATGGTTTCCACCGAACTCTTCTTCTACCTTATCTTGTTACAGTTTTTTTTTTGTGTGTGTCTGTGTGTCTATGAATGTTATAGTCAGTTGCAACCTGAGAAAAAATGTAAGCTCCGCCTATTTATGCAAATTCTTTGTGGGAAGGACAGCAGAGGCTGTGGGCGGAGTTGACATTTTTTCTTACATTGTTACCGATGGTTACAACCTAAGGACATGTGGTGCTCTGTCAGAGCATCACGAGCCGCTGCATAGACTGGGACTGGGCTTCAGTTATTACCAAGGAAGGGGCGGCTGCCTGCGCGATTATTTTTGGGATCGCTGTGCATTCAGAAGGAGCTGCACGTGATAAAGAGGACACGTGGAAATCGGCCGAAAATCTACGCACGCACGCTGGTGTCACTTCTTTGATATTTAAACAAGAGCCCTTGTGTTTGCCTTTACTGTGACCAAGAAACCCGTTCAGGTTTCGAAACGTCGTTTTTTTAGCTCATTTTAGTTTTACTACTTTTCAGCGAGTGCATGTTTCTTTTTTCACCATGTTCTTTCCTCACCAGATGGGTTTCCATCAAAGCCTTGACTAAGGTTGTAACCGAATATAGTTATGTCTCTTTCATATCTCTACCAATATTTGTCTGTGACACGCAGGAGGACGAAGGCGAGAAAGTGGCCAAGGTTCAGACGTCGTTCACGGTGAAGTTGCTCAAGTTCGACGACGCCAAGAAGATCCAGCTCATCAAGGAGATCAAGAACCTCATGGAGGGCATTAACCTTGTGCAGGTGATTACAATCCCTTCCTGCTTACATCTTTGTCTTCCTTGCACAGTTAAAAAACTTGTTGAAAAGATATGTCGCAAACTGCTGTTAGTCGAAAAGGGATTCACTTATCTTTAGAATACTCATTACAGTAGACTCTCGATAATTCAAACTTGATGGGACCTCGGGATTTTGTTCGAATTATCAGAACTTTTTGTTATCAGAAGTTCTCATAAATATGACTCGGGGCAACATACCAACTAGTGTTGAGTGTTTATTGCTTCTCGGCGCCACAGCGACATCGTAGACAGCTCTGTATGATTTGCCAGTAAAGTCTTTAGACATCAACGATTCATTATACAATACAAGCACGCATGTGTAATTATGGGACAACCCCGTGACAGATGGTAGCCCCTTCTCAATCTCAGGACACTTTTCCACATGACACCAGTGTACTGCTGCGGCAGTGACTAAGAAGCATTCAGCACGCAATAGACCAAGGCCAGACCGTTTTCTTTTTCCTTCCTCATTCAGCATGATGTCAGTGCGCACGGTTTGGCCATTTTGTAGGCAGGCAATCGGCTTTATTTGCGACTGTTGATGATATAAAAACGCGAATGTTCCGCTAGAAGCAACAACCAAAGCAGCAGATATTTCCAGGCATGGACAGGCAAAAAGTTTGAATGAACAGAGTTTGTGCATTGGGGCAGTTTGAATTAAGTGGCTTTAAAATATATTGAAGACATAGCAGGCCAACCAAAAATTGATGATTTGTTTGAATTATCAAGTCTACTGTATATCGTTTATTAGAGTGCCTGTGCCTAGGTTACTTTGTTTATGTTTTGACTGACACCAATATTTCTTTCAGGCCAAGAAGTTTGTGGAGAGTGCGCCCCAGGTCGTGAAAGCGGACTTGCCAAAAGACGAGGCCGAGAAGCTAAAATCGAGCATCGAGATGGCCGGCGGAACGTGCGAGATCGTCTGAGAAGACGAGAACGACCAATCCGCATCCGATGGTGTGGCGTAGGAATTGTACAGTTTTCTTAATTTTCTTCCAAAGGAAGATGTGCCGCAAACCTTGATCATTGTCCAGAAACACAAGAACCATCGCTAATGCTGGACGTATTTTGTTTCGTTATTTTCACGCATATTTGTATTGTGCCCCAAACTCTGCAGGTGCCTGTATAGCATAGAAATAAATAATTCATACGTTTCTTGGTTTGCATTGTGATCGCTTTCGGCTGAGATGAGTAAAACGACTGATGCTTGCTACACCCATTAACATCATCATCATCATCATCAGCCTGTCTACGCCCACTGCAGGGCAAAGGCCTCTCCCATGTTCCGCCAATCAACCCGGTCCTGTGCTTTCTGCTGCCACGTTATACCTACAAACTTCTTAATCTCATCTACCCACCTAATTTTCTTCCTCCCTCTCACGCATTTGCCATCTCTTGGAATCCAGTCAGTTACCCTTAATGACCACCGGTTATCCTGCCAACGTGCTACGTGCCCGGCCCATATCCATTTCTTCTTCTTGATTTCAACTATGATATCCTTAACCCCCGTTTGTTCCCTGACCCACCCTGCACTCTTCCTGTCTCTTAAGGTTACACCTATCATTTTCCTTTCCATCGCTCGCTACGTCGTCCTCAATTTAAGTTGAACCCTCTTTGTAAGTCTCCAGGTTTCTGCTCTGTAGGTAAGTACCGGTAAGATGCAGCTGTTATATACCTTCCTCTTGAGGGATAGTGGTAGACTACCATTCATGATTTGATAATGCTTGCCGAATGAGCCCCATCCCATCCTTATTCTTCTAGTTATTTCACTCTCATGGTTCGGCTCCGCGGTTACTACCTGTCCTAAATAGACGTACTCCTTTACAACTTCCAGTGTCTCGCCACCCATCGCAAAGCGCTGTTCTCTGCCAAGATTGTTCCACATTACTTTAGTTTTATGCATAATAATTTTCAGACCTACTCTTCTACTTTCCGTATCCAGTTCAGTAATCATGAGCTGTAATTCGTCTCCCACGTTACTCATCAATGCAATGTCATCAGCGAATCGCAGGTTACTGAGGTACTCTCCATTAACTAGCTCTGAGAGGGAAAGTACAGGAATTCAGTTTCACTTCAGAATAGGTACGCGGCTTTAACCGAGGAAACCGAGCTTAACGTTGACGCAATGAATGATAATCTGACTAGTGTCGTTAAGGAGTGTGCAGTGGAAGTCGGGGGTACAGTCGTGAGACAGGACACTGGTAAGCTATCCCAAGAGACGAAAAACCCATTAACATGTACAGGGTCAACCAAATCTAATGTGAACACCTCACTAGTATTCAAGCCGATAAAACTAGAATGTTCATTTTACTTCACGATAGAAAGTCTCCGTTATACGAGATCTATTAATGGTGTCGATAAACACAACAATAGTTATCCGTATTGTACATTAGAGATCAGTTTCTATGAGCTCTTGAGTACTAATGACGTGTTCACCTTAGATTTTGACGACCAAGTACACTCAGACCTCAATATTGAGAAGATTGATATAACAAATTATTGGTTATAGCGAAGTAAACGAAGAATAGTCTTGTCATAGATACGGTGTTGCGAATATACTTTTATAACGAATTTTCGGATATAACGAAGTTATTCTCGCGCGAGATGCGACTGTTATAATGAGGTTTGTGTGTATCCTGCTCAAGGAGCCTATAAGTATCCCACAATGGCTATCTGCAGTCAGTGCTCCTTCGTTTGATATCTAGAAGCGCACAAGAAACCAGGAAGAAAGAAAATGACACAGAGGACAAGCATGTGTGAAGTTCTCTTTTCCCATCCTGTTTTTTTCTGTGCACTGTTGTGTATGAAAATGCAGGACTACGAGCTCGCACAAATCGCAGTTATGTTACTTCGCTTCTATCACTTTGATGAATCATTTGCCAATAAACAAATGAGCTAACTTCACTGAACCTTTGTCGTGACAACGTTGACAATTGAAGTGGTTCCTGGATGCTAAGTCTGTCGTGCAACGTCACATGCAAAATAGCACCTACAACCACGTGTAACAATTAAAACTCCGTTCCCGCGTTAAATCTAACATCAAAACTTCTTCGTTCCCACTATGTGGTTCTGGCTTCATGCTTTCTCCAGCGGTTTGCCTCACTTCATTCATCCACGCAATGAAACAAGATAAACAAACATGGCCGCCGCCGCCGATCTCAAAATGGAGAGCGCCAAAACGGTCGACGTTCACCTGTTTTCCTGCGACATCAAGCACCGCGGCAAGGCCAAGGCGTCCACCTACTTCTTGCCCCACGTCGAACCTGTCGAAGGACAGCCGGGCATCTTCAAGTCGCACCTTCGTGGACGACCTCTGAAGGGCCGTCACCTGACGCTGCCCGAGGGCTACAGCGGCATCGTAGCTCGCAGCGCGGCCACGGACTCGGAATGCGAGTGCAGCACCAAAAAACTCTACGTCAGCGGTCGGTTCGACAAGATAACCGCCTGGAACTGGAGCATTCCGCTTTACGAAGACAGGTGCCGGCAGATCAACGACTGGATCGTCGTCAACCAAGCGCTACACGGGTGCGAGGATGAGTGAACGAGCAAGGCGCCGAAAACGCGCGCGCTTTGTTTGTATCTATCTACTGCACGTTGAAGTCACAGAGGCATTCGTGAAAGGTGTCGTTGTTCGCGACACCTGTTTGCGTTAAAAGTGCGCCTACCTTGTTTTACCTCAGGGGTCAATGTTGAACGCCGTTCGGCAGTTTTGACTGTTCGATATCGTGCCACTGTTCGTGCGTGAATGTCATGTCCAACGTAACGGTGTGGTTGGTCACTGCTTGTTTCATGCTAACCATCAATTTATTGCTGTGTGATGCGTTGAAGTAGCGGTAATAAAGTCTACCTTGCTAAGCACTTGCAGGCTGTTGGATGAATGCCTGACAGGCCTACAGTGTAGATGTATGTTTTCCGGGCGGTTTTGTTTTTCTTCTTTTATTGATTGCATTTAACAGAGCAAGAAACATAGATGCGACTAAACACGCCGTTGCGGTCCAGGGGCAAAGGCGATTCACAGTAGTGCTGAAATGCGGTCAAAAGTTTAAAGAAATTACGATAGGACAAAATCGTTTACAAACGTTACGGGGTCACCGAGATTGTCTTAATGTCAAGCTGCTGCTAGATCCAAGTACATAAACTGCAGCTTTATTACTCAACTTGGAATTTCAAAGCCTACTATTTAACTTTTTCAATTGACACTTTGCAACAATCTGTTGAATTTTCTGCAAGAATGTTTTCCACATGAGAACTAGCCCACAGACTGCTTTTAGTCGCATCGATTTTTCTTGCACTGTTAAATATGTTCACCCCTCCACGTTGCAGCGAAAGTGCTTGAGCATCACAAAAGCTTTTCAAAAATTCCTGCAGGAAAGTCGCATCTCGTTGTAGGCTCCATGATGCACAGAAAGGTAGAAAGGAAAGGCAGGGACCAGTGTTAAATGGAAAAAAATTTTTTGTATGCTAGTCAGTGGTCAAGGCTGTTCGTGTGGAAAACAAACTTGCTTGCGCATGCGCTGCACTATTTTGCAAAGTGTCAATTAGCAGCTGCGTTCAATGTACGTGGTTATCGATTGTTGGTCACAGTTTTGTGCAGCAGCATTCTTTATGCTGCAGGCCAGATTTGCCTCGGCGTTCGTGGAAAATTAATGACTCATTGTGTTGAAATCGTGGGAATCCATGACACACATAATGTCGCATACACTTGTCATCATAGGCTGAGGTACCTGTACATTTCGTACCTCACCCATTTTATTGCAATAGCAATTATATGGACAGTCTCAGCTGAATTTTGCCGTCGCTGTCGCCGCCGTCATGCACCATATATGTATAAGTACGTATATATATATAAAAGCTCCAAAGAAAAATAATTCAGAAAAATGCTTCTGAAGCGCGGAATCGAACCAGGGACCTCTTGCTCCGCAGCGAGTGGTGCTAACCACTACGCCACGAAACGCAGATCCTCCACGTAGCTAACGGCGAGCGTTATACACACACCCTTTACCGCTGGACGGACTCAGAGACGCTAGGCGCTTATAAGCGTTTCTTCATTACCAGCGAGATGGCGCTAGGAGCGCGACGGGCGGATTTAAAAGTCGTCGGCGAGCTCGCTCGCTTCTTCTTATATTTGCATAGGGAGAACCTTCCCTTCCGCTGTCTGCTCGCGCGGTTTTCTCGTGCTGAGGGGAAGAGGGATGTTTCACGCTTTCACCGTGATGTCCGCGCTCATGTTACGGAGCGCACGAAAGTCACTCGAGCTCAAGGGACGCCGCTAAACGAACAAACAGAAGATGAGCGCGAACTATCAAGTGTCACAGCTCGACACTTGAAGCACGCTAGTTTCCTTCGCTGCTTTGACCACCTTTGCAACAGGAGCGCTGTTCAAACTGAGAGTATCCATTGGCGAGCCTCACTTCGTATAGCATTAGTTTCTTGCTATGGCATTCATTGCTTCGCCCTTGCGGCAAAGCTGTGACTTTTTTCTATACTCTGTGCACATATTCTGCGCTATCTTAATGGAATCCAAACATTAGCAAAACACTTCCGGCTTTTTCATTATGAAACATCTTCAACGGGGACATGTTACCAAGACGCACATTTTGAACAAACTACAAAATGTGTTGACCATAAGTAGAGCCCCCTCTAGTACACATTTCACGGGAGCGCGAAAGAAAAAAAAAAGCAGTAGCCAGGAAATGTATAGTATGAACGCACAGTTAAAAGTGGAAAGTGCTGCTAAATAATAAGACGCATTGCACACAGCTCTATCTCAGGTTTTATTCAGCACTTTATGGCTTATAGAGGTTCTTGATGGAGGTCTTAACGTTTCTTTTGTGCGTTTGCCAGAACTAGACCCATTTCGAGCACTTGGATGGCCTTGTGGCAGTCCACATCGCCAAACTCATTGATGTACCTACCTGCTCAGCACATCCAGTGCAGTGACAGTTTGCAACGTCTCAGGCAGGAACATTGCGGGAACGTGTGAAAAGGAGATTCTGATATGTACATAGGTGTCTGTAGATTCCTCGCTGGGACCAGATGCCAGAAATATTATACTCAGAAAAACGTATAATCGAGGTTCCACTTTAGTTGCCCTATTAGGTCGGTTGAGCTGGCAACCATAACCGCATGCAAGATGGCCAAAACTGAAGGTTCGTAGAATGAACTGCTGAAACTTTCGCAGGCAGCACCACAACGCAATCAGATATGTTTGTTGAGCCTTTTTTATTTCGCAGCAAGATTCCAAACTTACAAAAGCATGATCAGCAAATAATTACACACCGAGTAATGTCATGTGCACATTTACTGTACAATATCTTTCAGGTCACACAATGTCCTCATTTCACTTTTAAAGAATGCAGTATACAGGCTTGGGTTAAAGTTTACCATAAAATGTGGGCTCGGAAAAAAAGTTTAATGTGAACCTAGGCCTTCTGGCTTGCAGCCGTTAAATACTATCTAATAATATGCTGGTCTCATAAACACTAAACACATTTACACATGAAATCTAGTTTCAGAAAGTATAAGCACAAATAAAAGAAACATATAATATTCCACTTTTTCACAGATACCACATTCTGTAAACTTTTGACCCTACCTGGTTTCTGTTAGTGGCTCAACAGTTCTTAATATTTACATTTTATTTCCTAGATATTGTTGAATAACTTAACTGACAGCACTTCAGAGTGACACAGGAAGATGATGCTTAGTTCACGTCGCAGAAGGTGACGAAGCGAAATGAGAGTCGTCGCCTTCGCATATTGCCACCGCTGCATTTTGATGTCAATTGCGTCTCCGATCTTTTGTCCGCGAGTGGCAGTGTCGTGACGACGTCAAAAGCAGCAAAGCAAAAGATAAAAAGACTAAATTCTAGCCCCTCTGCTTCGCACCAGTAGCGATAAACATAAATCCCTGGTTTTACTGGCTTTACGTAATTATACTACTAGGCTTCTTTACTATCGGTGATGGTTGAAAGATAGGCTGCGCTTGAAGCCCGGCGACGCGCCGTAACTGAACATCTCGGCGACGTAGTTCGGCGACTTCGGCGACTTGCACATCAACTCGTCTTCGTCGTCCTGGGAGAAAAAGAGGAGCAAATCAAAATCACTCTTAGCATTACAAAAGAAAAAAAGACACTAGTCGACATCTATACTCCGTTTCATAGATCAGGTGCAACGCTGTGGAAGCTTTGCAAGAAGTTCAGTTAGCAAAATGTGCAAGTCTGTAATGTCTTGCGCTTGGCTTTCATTGTTGTAAACGTGGCCTCCGCGATCGGCTCCGGCTGCGCGATACCGGAACTAATCTCAGAGGCCAAGATACGAAAACAAAGAGGCACTAAGTGATCCAATGGCAACCGTATAAATAACGGGGGTTTTCTATACTTCTAAGGCACAAAGCATCTTCATTTATTACTCAGTCTACGAACGAAAAAAAACTATTTCTTGGCGTTGTGATGAGTAACGATTAGTGGGACATCCTCTCAAGCACTATCTAGTGGGTCTTTCTCTACCGTGCATTGCTCGTGAATGCCGTTCGTGCTCGGAGTCCGTGACTTGAGCCGTTTGTTGAGCAACCGGTCGAACCTTACGGACAAATCTACTGCAAGAAGTCTCGCTAGCTTCTACAGCGTCGACGCATGGAAGGGAGTACACGTAATGCTTCACATTAACGAGAATGACTGTAGCACAAGACTTTGACATGCATCGGTTTATCCATGCAGGCATAGCAAAATCAAAATACTATTACGCGAGGCGTCTCAACATTTCTTGGCTATTCCCATTTCGGCAGCTTTACATTACATTGTAGTATCCAGAGGTTGGCCCGCTTTGCCATGACAATGCTCGCAGGATTGACGCACTGATTACGGGGGAGGCTGATATGAATCTAAGTCTTTGCTAATGAATTTGAGAATTTGCCATTATTCCTTTGTGACACGGCGCCCTCATTTAGAGACGCGACTTTCTTTTGCCATTTCTGTGCACTATTGGTAAGGAAGAGACCACAAACACTGAGCATTCTTGCTACATAAAGTTCCTTTATATCACTACTGGCTAAAATATTTTGCTACACAAAATTGCTTTGGCGAAGATGGTACCGCGTTTAACGAGACCTTGGGTGTGGGGTGTTCCGGCAGGAATTTCAAAAATTTCTTTTACAGTTTTAGGAAAGCTCGCAGCCGGCAGATAACTGTCGCATGTAATTTAAGTGGGTGGTTGAATTAGGTTTATGAAGAAATACAGCATGACTGATAGTAAAATAATTAGATAATCATTTATGTTGTAACTGCAATTAATTGCAGTAACATATACACTATAATTTACTCGAATGCTACCGCATCATTTAAATTTGGTGTCCAGAACCTCAGCATCAAATTATGTAAATTTCACGCATATATAGACAGCCGATCGTAATGCTTGTCACAAAGGGTTATCCAAAACTGTCATAGCATTCACTCCTGTCCTTAATAATTTCTGTGGTTTTACGTACAAACACCACAGTATCACTATGAGGCATGCCACAGCGGAGGGCTACGGTAATTTAGAACACCTGAAATTCTTTAATGTGCACCTAAATCTAAGTAATAAGTATACAGGACTCTAGCATCACTCCTGTCCTTAAATATATGCAAAGGTGGGGAATAATGCACAACACATAAAGACCATGCAAAGCGAGGACTGTTCCAAATAACGTTGCAGTAGAAAAGCCACACTGTTCGTGCAAAAGCGTCGCTACTGAAAGATGGAGCCAAATGCAGACCTCGGGTTCATCGTCCAAGTCCGCATCTTCGTCGTCGTCGGACTTCTCGAACTTCCTGTACAGCGGATCAATCCATTTGCCGGTGCTGGAGCGTGAAGAGAAAGAAGGCACAGAAATAAGAAAGGGCAACTTGTCAGAAGGAATAAACAAGGCAAAATAAACAGCAATGCAATTTGTCGTTCAGAAGCATAAATAACTTCAGCTACTCTTTGATGCAGCGAGCCGTGAAGAGAAAAATGATAGGTGTAACCTTAAAGGACAAGAAGGGAGCAGAGTGGGTCAGGGAACAAACGCATGTTAAGGACATCTTAGTCGAAATCAAGGAGAAATGGGCATGGGCAGGGCATGTAGCACGTAGGCAAGATAACCGCTGTTCATTAAGAGTGACTGACTACATTCCAAGAGAAGGGAAGTGCACGAGGGGAAGACAGAAAGTTAAGTGGGCAGATGAGATTAAGAAGCTGCAGCAAGCACAGGACCGAGTTGATGGGCGAAACATGGGGAAGGCCTTTGCTCTACAGTGGGTGCAGTCAGGCTGATGGTGATGACTTTGACAATGCAATGCCCAAACACAGTACTACACTTCTGAAAATCGTCACTTGTTCTTTACAGCAGGATAAGCTCAAGGGACCGAAAAAAATGTGTTCTTATTAACAGGAGCTCAATTTACAGAGAAAAGATGTGCAGAGGACGTGCAAATCATGGCTTTCAGCTCGTAATTGACGCGCAGCTCCAAGAAGAGTCTCACCGCTTCAGCACGTAGGGGTCGAAGGGGAAGAACGCGTCGAGGACCACGTCCCCGTAGGGCGTGTCCCCACCGGCCGTGGGCAAGGCTAGCCGCTGGTTGCGCTCGATGACACTGTAGCAGTAGACAAGCTGGTAGTGGCGTGCTATCGAGGCAAATTGCTTGACTACGGCGGGCAGGCACGCCTTCAGGGGGTTCAGTGGACACATCACCAGTGCCTCCAGGTTTAGTTCGCGCAGGTACTGCAGGCCTGCAAACACGGTACAACAGACAATGTACCACGGAACAATTTTCTGAATAACACTGACAACATCCAAGGTACCAAGAACTTTAGGAAGCTGCTGGAGGCGCCGTTTCTTCAACACTAGAAACCCGTTCTTAGCTAAGCACAGCTGTCCATACTGATATGTCTGTTCATAATCCATGTATGTCTTCGCAATCCGGACACATAAATGTCCCTAAACAGAATGCATCTTCAAAATCTGTGCAGAGAAGTCCCTGTAATCCATATGCAGCTCCATATTCTGCATGCAAGAAACTCTTGAATCCGTTAAGAGAAATCTCTGTCATCCATATCCACCTCCACAATGTGCACACAGAAATCTCCGTAATACTCATGTGACTCCCTAATCCTGACCTAATTTCAATTGAGAGCTGGCACTTCTGTTCATGTGTTGTGAGAGATAGGGGAGTGAGGAGTGAGCGTGTGTTGGGTGCTGGTCTCGGAGGCTGTGTGTGGTTGACGGCGGAGGAACAAGATGGCGTGAGTGTTGGGTGAACAGCGAGGGGGCGCGCGGGAATGCGGAAGGAGGGAGATAGGGTACGAGACGGGGGGTCGGACATGTTGGATATGTGGCGCGGAGAATAAAGATGTAGTGAACGTGGTTGTGGATCGTCAAGTATATCGTCGAGTCTGACAGTGTCATTCAGCATTCTCCTCCTATTCTGGGGTGTTGTTTCAAAGCCATGAACTCTTGCGCAGCACCAAAATACCGCAGTCACAGAGTCCACCTCTTCAGCGCAGAGGAAGAAGGGGCCAACTGCAGCGTATACCTCACCTTTCGCGCCGTCTGCGATGCCCTTGTGGTGAAAGGCGAACACGTAGAAGACAGTTTGGCAGACGGCGTAGAAGGTCCCGTGCCGCTGGACATCGTGCTGGGGCTGACAGAAGCCGCCATCGTTCAATGACGCCATATAGCCATGCGCCCATTGGCACATCAGGGACAGGGAGTCGCACACCGTGCTGCGTCAAGTAATATTATTTATGAAGGTGAAAGCTTTCTATGGCTGTGCTCTAATTCTAGACAGCGTCGTAGGCAGTCCACACTGACAGCTTAGGTGACAGCATTGAGACTGAATCACTGAGTCGTCCAAGTAATGGAATGCATCTGGATGATGTCTGTGCGACATGATGCCACCTCGCGTCGACATGAGAAAGATAAGACAAACAATCCGAATTGCTATTTCTTTAACTTCTTTCAAGCAAAAAAGATCTATCAAATATCTGTCAAACAGTCTACTTCCTTTCGTCTACTCAGTCTACTTCCTTTTTTGTCTTTGTCTCTTCTGTGCGTGCTGAAATCATCCCACAATAAATTCCTACCAACTCGCCCAGTTTTCATTACTTTTACAATCATTACAGATATCTTTTGTTACACCAGAATCTGACAGGACAAAGATCAAATTAATAGTGTTAAATAAATTTTTCAGTAAGTGAAAACCTGGAGCATTGCATGCCTAATGCACTATCCCACTATGAGGAACACCATAGTGGGAGATATTCTAAAGATTTCAACCAGCTGCGGTGTTTTAGCATGCACATGAAATCTAAATACGAGCACTGAAAGGTACGAACGGATGCCCCACCTGAGAGGCACATATTTCGCTCGAGCCAGAAAGCTCCCGATGTAGAATGCCGATGCCTGCCGCACAATGCACGACGTGGCCGGGTTCTGGACTTTCTTCCAGAGGTAGTCCAGGAAGGCAACGGCCAAGGCAGCCTGAGTAGTAGTCAGAGGAAAGAAAGCAACACGGCTGCAAACCATACACGACTACAATAGGAGTTTCCCATGATCAGAATTTGAAGCACAATATATTAGATTTAAATGGGTACTGAAACGAACATTTTAAGTAGGTTTTTTTTGCGACAAATGAAAGACCAAGTCCTCAAGAGCCTAGAAAATGTACTGGTAAGCATGAGTGCACCCTGAAAAATTAATTACAACATGTTTTCAAAAGCTAGTTTTAGTTCCTACTGTACCTTGACATCACGGCACAGTATAAGCTTCTCGTCACATACTCGCGCAAAATACCGTGACGTTTCCACGGCCGCTCTGCTGCGTGGCTCTGTTGGTGATGCACAAGCAGCCATTTTTAATGTTTTTTGGCGGCGCGCAAGTGGCGGTATGGTTAGTTTTGGTACCTGACATCATCACAACCAACCATACTAGCGCGTGACGTCACCAGAATTGACATTGTAGCCTGACGTCAAGCTAGTGTCGATGACAGTAGGTGCACCATGTGAAGTTGACCTCTATATCAAAATATAATATCTTATCAACGTTTACTGAGCTTCACACTTGCTCAGAGTGGTCTCTGTATACTGCAGATTCGTATGAGTGAGTAAACTCAAGGTTCGAAAATTGGCGTCAGTACCCATTTAACATAGCTATACAACGTCAATACAACATGCATATGGCCAACCACTGCATAAATTTTCCTCGATTACGAAACAAATTTCTGACCATCGTATTCACACATGTCCCTTAAGTTCATACCACAACTTGACTACAACAATCGACAGCATCACAACGCTCAGCATGTATGCGCCCAAGTAGCAAATGTAATTGGCGCTTTGGGCATGTTCTCGTTAGTCATCGCGTCAGATGAATGTAGACGTATTTCTTAATGCGGGAGCGAGTGCAAGCTTGAACTGAACCACTAGACATTGTCCCCAGTTAGTTTGTCTTCACCCCGATGACGCCTATGCGGACGAGTGTATGAAAGATACGGAAATGTGGCAGTGGCCCCGGCAAAGAACTGTTGATAGTTCGATACTCAATCGATTCAGACTTTCTTTTTCTTTCCGGTCCTATAGAACTTAAGGGGAGGGGGTACGTAAGTTTCAGGAATATTTTGCTGTATTTGATGTTCAAACCTCACAAAACTAAACAGACTTGTTTTTTCATGCTCATTTAAACTATGCAACAATTTTCCTTGTAGGTCAAGCAGTTTACGTGATACATAAAAGAACAACTTCGAAGCGCCAAAAAACAAGGGCATTCCACACTTTTTCAGTTTCAAGTTAGCGCTCGCTGTGTCCACTCTTTTTCGTCTGCCCTTGTTTTTTAATGCTTTGAAGTGGTTCTGATGTCTTACAAACTCGCCAAAGCTTCCGTGCTTCTATGATACACAAAGCTGCCTATCTATTGTTTCCGGAGATGGCAGGAAAGGAACCGGTAGCAGAAAGTGAATATTATTAGATAACTAGTTAGATACTACAGTATGAAATAAGTGCAGCGCTGCAAACAGTTTTCAGATCAAATCGAAGCTAGCCCCCCCCCCCCCCCCCATTCAGCAGATTATAAAACTTCAATGTTTGTACGACTACCATAAATAAAAAAACAAAATTAAAATTTAAAAATACAAGTGCAGAAAATTAGAATTCTGCTCTCAGCACTTTCTGATACACAGTTTGGGCTTTATGTCAAAAAAATAATTGCAGCTTAGCGCTTCTAGATCACGAGATATCACTGAAGCACTAAATAAGTGACCCAAAAACATTTCGGATTCAGCTAGAACTCACTGCATAGGTCTAAACTTTGGATGAAATACTGATCTTATAAGACTTTACATGTGAAAGAATAGTTGCAGATTTCAATAATGTAATAAAAAACTTATTCTTTCAACCTGTGTCAACAACCAGCATCCCACCTCAAATTACTAGCGATGCTTTTTACTACCCTTTCTTAAAAAGTGCGAAGCGTCGCTTACGGGTCGGAAGCTGCACAGGTAGAAGAGGAGGAACTGCACGTGGCAGCACTTGTGCGTCGGCAGGACTATCTTGTCGAATATGGTCAGGAAGTCCTTGAAGAGCACTTTCGTCTTCTCCCAGTCCAGCTTGGTCATGTCGCTGCCGTCTGCAAAGGGTGCCACACCACATTTGAGCAACATCGGAGACAACAGTTCGAAAATGGGAAAAGGCCACTTTGCAGAGAAAGCAAGACACCAACGTAAGAGTTGATGACGGCGATTAAAACGCAGCCACCAATTACCTGTTCATCTTTATCCAAGAATATAGTGCATAGTGCAACGTGGTCGTGGTGGTGAAGTATGCAGAACACAAGCTGTTACAGATGAAAATTCATTATTGAGTGAACGTGTGCCCAGGAAATGAGTCAAAAGTACAAGCAATAAGCGCTGTACACTAATAGCCATGATCACAGTCGTTGGCCTTTGGTAATTTTATCGTCAGCGGGATATGTCTTTTATGCATAAGAGATCGATCCTTCCAGCATTATCGCTTGTGCTTGTGTGAGCTCTCGAATAAACTTGACTGCTCGCGTTCTGCGCGTAATCTTAGCAGAACAATCTGAAACAATTGCGAAGCTCCCTGGACATTGTGATGCGGCCTGCGCTGAGCAGTGCTAACAGTGTTTTGTAAATGACACCCGAAGACATCAAAATAAAGATATAAGGGCATGTGGAAACATGTACAGTAAAAGCTTGTTAATTCGACACCCGTTAATTCGGATAATTCGGACGGCTCTATTGGTCCCGGCCAAAGTGCATGTTAATCAATGGGACCAAACCTTCGTTAATTCGTCAGAATTGGGCTCCGCACCGCTTAATTCGGACAAATGCTGACGGCTGCCGCTACACAAAAGTGTGGTAAAGCATCGCTGGCACCACTGGAGCGAAACCGAAACTTGAGTGACATCGCCATCGTCATCAACTAGTGGGGGCGATCGCAGCGTCACCGAACGTCGGCGTCTTCTTTCTTCGCTCCAATACGGTGCTCCAATGCGCCTCCGATGCCATTTTCCCTTGTGTTGTGTCGGCACCGTCTCTTCTTGCGGAGTTCTCTTATTTTTCCCCGTTGTGACCGTGTTTACATGTGAGGCCCGAGCATGCGGCAGTAGCTGACGATGGCATCGACGAGTTATCAGCCGACTCCACCGACGATGACTGTCCGACCTTCGATGCTGTCCTTCCCACAAATATGACCCTTCAGGACTACATCGCGATTGATGATTGTGTCGCCACGACTGGTCTCCTGCCCGATCAAGAAATTATTAATGATGTCGTGACCTCATCGTCGCACCTCACGGGAAGTCTCGGAGGCGCTTTTGATATTAGAGGACGTTTGCCTGAGCACTTGCAACAGTTTGCGTGCTGTTGGCCGTTTGGAAGAGTTAAGAAAAATTGTAATGTCAGCCGGAATCTGCGCGAAAACGCAGACGACCATTACAAAATACTTCAGCAAATAAAGGTATGCCTCTGCAACTTGATTTTAATGTTGTTTTTCCTGTTTATTCGTTAATTCGGCATTCGGTTAATTCGGACATTTTTTCCGGTCCCGTGAAATCCGAATTAACGAGCTTTTACTGTATGCACATGCTGCTTGCAAACTGTACAATGCTCATGGAATAGGATGCATCAATTTAGGGTTAAGTAATGCGCATACTTTAGTTTCTACAGTGTTCAGTTTGTGCCACATCGGCTTTAATATTGGCTCATACACTTAGATCGGAGCCAACACTGCCTTCAGTGCTCAGAATCGCTGTGACAAGACACGGTTATCTCGAGCAATGGCGCATACCGGTCGTTACATTTGAAGTTTCGAAGTCGTGTTGCAATCCATGAACATTGAAAACAATCTCCACTGCACGACAACAATACACACCATCAAGTCATTTCAAGACAGCCATCTAAGTACACGATTCAGTTTTCTTGGAGACACAAGAACACCAGGCTGAAGCGGTTATCACTTTTACATTTCATACGATGGGCTTCGATGGCTTCTCTCTCCCCTTCGTAGACACCTCTCCTGATAAACTTAGCGTAGCAAAACAGGTGGCAATCGACAGGCAGCCATCTTTTGTACCATTAAGAACGACATGCTCTTCCAATGTTTCGAAAGGTTTTAGTTTTGTTAAGTATCGATGCGCTCTTGGATAAAGCACTTTTGTGGCTTTCCTGCATCCCATGACAAGCACAGTGGGTATGGCCCAGAAGATCTCGGCCGAAAAGAGTGCCATTGACAGACACAGAATAGAAAGAGGGCGGAATATTTTTACACTGTCGTGCTACCCAGACCCAAAAGACATCTTTCTAAAGCGAATTTTCAACTCAACAATTGACTCAATCTTTTACTCAATTTTGTGACTGGCTTTAGTTGCTCTTTAAAAGGCACGATGCGGCAGCCACCTCCACTTTTGGTGATACGAATTTTAAGATCGGGAGCCAAGCAACAATTGGCAAACATTTTGAACAAGTTCAATAAAGGGTGCCGATATTATTTTGTGCCATTTTCAAGATATTGAGGCGTCGCGCCTTAATTGCACATTTTTCAGCCGTTTAAAAAAAAAGGAAAGGAAACATGATTTGGACAAATTTCGTGCGTCGGCACTCTTCCGAACAAAAACATGCACCAACGAAGCGTCACTTCAGTTGCACCTGCATACCTTTGACGTTGCAGTGTTGTTGGAAATGCAGGTAGAACTGGTTTAGAACCTGGTCAAGCGTGTCAGCGAGGGGATGTTGCATTCGTTCCGAGTCTGCTCCGTTGGCTTTTTCCTGCAAATTACACAGGCAAACATGAGAACTCCATTGAGAGAGAAATATAACTTGTTAGGGTATATAGTTGGGTGTGTTGGTACAGGTCCATAATGAAACTTCAGCACACGGAAAGAGACAGCAAAAAAGACAAAGGACTCTTCCCTGACCCTTTCCATTTGCCGAAGTTTGATTAGGGAGAAAGCCTGTTTTCTGTTTTACAAGAAGAGCTCTGCACCTGCAAGCAAAGACTCACAAGCATACCTTGCAATCCACTCAAACTGAATGTTATGTTAGTTGATCCACTCAAACTGAATGTTATGTTACTACGGAATAACTTCACAGTGCCGAAAAAATTAGGACAGACGAAAAAGAGCAGACGACACGAGCGCAAAAGGGTGATTTCCACACTCAAACCTCATTATAACAAAGTCACATCTGCCACGAAAATAACTTTGTTATATCCGAAAATTCGTTATAAACGTTTATTTATAACACTGTATCTATGACAAGACTATTCATCATTTACTTCGTTATAAAAGATAATTCGTTATATCCATGTTCGTTATATCGACGTTTGAGTGTACATCGGCAGCTCGTTATTAGCTGGCCTTTCTGTAGTATAACTCCTATCTGGTCCTTATAACTGATAGAATATTATATGTATGGTCCTCATTATACACAAGATCATTCTTACATGCAAGATCATTCAACGTTACTTTACATACATGTAGACAAAGGAAAACTCAGGTACCCTCTCTAGAACTTGGACCTAGCAGACGTGTCATTTTTTGCAGAAACTGGCTGCTAACTTTTTTGTGGTCTGTTTATGAATGCCTTGGGAACAACAGGGACGCGACAGCTGTGAAGCCATGACATGTCGTGACGGCAGCAGCATTTCAATGCGACACTTTTTCCAACACACGTAGCTTTTCATGTGACAGTCTACCCTCGTTATCAAGGTAATCAACTGGCCATCATGAACAGTGACAATAAGACTAGCACAGAATCAAGCATACCATATAGCTACAATATACCAGCTCAGTGTGCAAACGCAGTGACTCTCCGGAAAAATGTTTGTGAATTAATACATTGCAGCATGATTCGTGTGCTACTATGATCAGCCGTACCATTTCAAAGATGTCATCTCCTTCCATGGCGTCATCGTCGTCTTCAAGCTCAGCCTCGTTGATTTCATCTTTGGGGCAGTGCAGCTGAAATACATAGACCAAAACATGTTGCAAAAAATGAGAAACTTGCTTGCCTGTGGATAAAAACAATGCTTTCTCTCTGAGAGACAAAAAAAAGGAAAACATGAAAAGCAATGAGCGCTCACACTCACACTGTCATGATGATGCGTGCAAGTGTTACAATGGTGTGTGCAAATGTGTGCAAGTGGACCAGCAGTGCTTGGCAGTCGGTGCAAGAACTTCAAGGGCAGTGTTGGCACATGTACACGTTTTTTATTTTCTGGCTTGCCAAACGTCTTCAAGCACCAAGAGTGGTGCTTTCGGTATGGTGAATTAATAATTTACTAATACGAGAGAAATCTTTTTTCTCTTTACAGTCTCTTTCTGTTTAAAACAGGGCAACGACAAGAGGAAACATTTCCAGCGCTGTGTTTGTCTCCTCTGTTTACAGCTCCGTTTTTAGCGTAGCTTTGTTCAAGTTATGGCAAAAGACAACTGCTGTCAGAAAAAAGAACTCACATCAATCTGCAGTGCTTTGTGCGTCAGCAGCTGCAGCAGCTCCAACCTGTGGTCCGGGATGTACGATGCCACGCGCAGAAGGTGTCCCACAAGCGAGGCTTGCTGAACACCGTCCCTTTTCATGTAGGGAAACACCTCAGCGAGGATCTCGACGAATCGCGTGGGAGCTCTGCGTACAGTTCAAGCCGCATCGATTAATCAACTCATTGATTGATTGACTAAAAATAGTTCAGTGATTTATTGTTTTTGTGTTTAAACTTCTGAAGCAATCGAGTGGTTATATGTAAAGAAGATGCTGTACTTGATGGGCTTGGAATGAAGACCAACTGCCTCACTGAATCTGGTCATTAATGAGTAACGAATAAGGTCATTTATAAGTTGAGGCCATTCATGTGCAGTGAATACGTAGTTTGATGCCAAATGTCATTTATGAGTAGTGAATAAATAGTACACCTGAAGGTTGTTTTTGTTTAGTGAGAACAGTATTATTGAGGGTGATTAGTAATTAGAGAATACTAGGGGTGTGCGAATATTCGAAATTTCGAATATTTTTCGAATAGTGTTTGCTATTCGATTCGATTCGCACTGAAATTTTACTATTCGAACTTCCCAAAGACAAATGCAGTCAACGTCCTGTTAAAAGTGACCCCTTCAGATTTTTAATATGCTTCACCTCATTACACTCTCGTATTGCGGCAAAGCTGCCTTTCAAGCTCCGTTACAGTCGAACTTAGGCAAGAGCCAGTCAACGTCTGATTGGAAGTGGTCCCTAGATTTTCAATATGCTTCACCTCCTCACACCCCCGTATTGCGGCAAAGCTGCCTTTCAAGGTCCGTTACGGTCGAACTTAGCCAAAAGACAGTCAACGTCGGTTTGGAAGTGGTCCCTAGATTTTCAATATGCTTCACCTCATCACACCCCCGTATTGCGGCAAAGCTACCTTTAGAGCTCCGCTACGGTCGCAAATGTATTAACTCAAGAAAACGCTGCTTCCAACATGGAGATGAAAGATGTGGCAGAGTTGGGGGCTCAATTAATGCTGTTTTGGACTTGAAATTTGGGCAGGAAGTCCGAAAAATCGGACGCCGAAGTTTTTTAGCATCCAAAATTTCAGATGTTCTTATATATCGACGTCTACAAGGCAGATTTGGCACTCCGGACTTGAAGGGAGCACACCCTTGTCCACCACATCAGTTGGCCTTCCACAGCAGTTGAAAGAGGAGGAGAAGCTGAGGAAATGGTATCTCTGCCTATCACGTGTAAAGTGTTGTCGGCAACACTTTGGTTGCACCAAATCATGTACATAGATACAATTCGGCCTCTACATTGCCTCACTCTTGATAAGAACGACAACTATGAAATATGACCCCACAAGCACTTCATCAACCTAGCGAAAAGAAACACTTTCATGTTGCGATCTCACAAGAACATACTTAGAGATTCTCTGCAACTTTTTCTGTAATTTCACTTCGAATTATTCGAAAAATGTTTGAGAAATATTCGAAAATTATTCGAAATTATTCGATTCGATTCGCACTCAATCTTTATTATTCGAATTCGCTTCGCACCCAAAATTTTGCTATTCGCACAGCTCTAGAGAATACACAGCACTATTGAAGACCATTTATGTGCAGTGAGTAGTACGTAGTTTGCTGCCGAATGTCATTTATGAGTAGTGAATACATAGTACTATTGAAGGTTTTTGTGTAGTGAGAACATTGCTACTGAGGGTAATTATTAATTAGAGAATACACAGCACTACTGAAAGCCATTTATGTGCAGTGAAAACAGTACTACTGATGATAGTTAATGAGTAGCAAATGGCAAACAAGTACTACTGAAGGTCATGTACGAGTTGTGAGTACATAGTACAACCAGGTCATTTATGCACTACTGAAGGTCATTTAGGAGTGGTGAGTACATAGTACAACTTAAGGCCATTAACGAGCACCAAATAAGTACTACTGAAGGTCACTTATGAGTTGCAAATGTGTCAAATGTTCTGCGTCACATGTTACAACCGGAGGGTGGCAACTGCAGCTTTTCTTTCTTTTTTTTTTCTGTTTCAGTACGAGATATATACAGCTATTCTTGTGGGTTCCATGTGGCATCCACATTCACATGTCAAATGTAATATGTTGTTTCATGGAGTGCTTGCTTTGTTCTTTATTGTTAATTATTAGAAGAGTCTATCTGTATTCTTCCTGAGTATTTAGCAATAAACTTCATTAAGCTGACCTAACTTCGCATGTGCTTGAATTTTTTTTCAACAGCACAAAAAAAGAGAAATATTTAATACCAACTTTAAAAGAAATAACTACTTTATGGAGAAATCGTCTCAAAATATCAAAGCTGTTCCGGGGTTAACTTCTTCTTGAGTATCTCCGTGATCTTTTAAGTTTCCACCCCGTATGTTACTCCTGGGGCCCACGATAGCCACGCAAACTCGAAATTTCAGTCTTGCATCACACTGTGAGGCAAGCGTTAAAACTATGCACACAGTGATGACAGAGACGCCAAACGAGGCAACACTTACGTAGGCACGAGCTTGAAGAGAAGCCGGAACAGTGCGTGAAGCCTCTCCAATTTTTCGTCACGCTCTGGTGTGTCCTTTGATGTGGCTTCTGCGAAGAGTCAAGGTGACAGGAGTACAGACAAATGCACACAAAAAAATGTGCGCAGCATGCACTAGTGACGCAAGGCTGGAACCAACAGTGGAGCTTACGTTCCACCTAGCTGAGTTTTGCTAGTAATGCTAAGCTTTTGCTAGAGATGCTAAGTTTTTGCTAGTAGTACTAAGTATGGCTAGACTTGGCTATTTTCCGGTTTCGGTAGGTTCCCCACACTACGCACTGCCACGTAGTTTTGGCGGGAACATGTCACGTGACTAGTCACGTGATTTTACTCACGCGACTAGATGCTACGTAGTTTTGGTGGGAACATGTCACGTGGCTAGTTACGTGATTTTAGTAACGTGACTAGGTGTTACGTGATATTATGCAATTTTAGTCACGCGACTAGATGCTACTTGGTTTTGACGGGAACATGTCCCGTGGCTAGCTGCTACGTGATGTTGTGATTTTAGTCACGTCACTAGCTGTTACATGTTTTTGGCGGGAACATGTCACGTGACTAGTTGAGGACCCAGAGATGGCCTGCAGTATACAAGAAAATTTTATTACTATCGAACAGATGAAGAAGAATGCAGGTAAAAGCTGCCCCTCAGAGCAGTGTGAGAGATGCCCATATCTGTCATGCTCTGTCACGTTCAGCACAATACTGTCGGCAATAGCAGAATGTGTGGATACTCTAGTTGACGTTGAAACACATGTAAGTCAAATAAAACTAAAAATATTCTATAGACTGACACAAAGGCTGACATGCATCAAAGTATACACAAGTAAACAATAATATTAATTTGTAGGGTTTTATGTGCCACAATATCATGAGGCACACCGATAGTGAAGGGCTCCAGGCCTTAAGCATTCGCCTCCAATGAAATGCGACCACCGCGGCCAGGATCAAAGCTGCGACCTTCGTGTCCAAAGTACGTAAAAGTAGAAGTGATTTGTTACTACTCAAATTTAAATTATTTACTTACATTTATAAAAATTAATTTTAAGGTTTTGCTGTACACTAGTTGTTAAACCATCAATGTGTACACTTCCAAATGTGCACACATCAAATGGCAGCCAACAGCACACTGTTTTGAAGTCTGGCAAGGTTTTTTCCCCTTTATTTCACCTTTGAAGACTGCACTTAGTTCATACTGGTATACAGGCAACAGATTTACTTATGTAAATAGGCCTCATATACAACATGCATTCGAAACATTATAGGTACAATGTTTTTGTTAAATTTTCTTTGGAGAAGAAAAATGTTTTTTGCACCTCTGTAAATGTCGTGGTACCTTACAATAAAAGGCCTGCTTGACTGAAAAGAACACAACTACACAAAGTACAATATGTATCATACATTTTTCATCACACTGAATACGGCTCAACAAAGTGAATGTCGCAAGAACTGTGTCACAAACCTGGTGACATGAAGGTGTTCAGGAGAGATACGACAATGCCCCTGAGGAACGCAGGATGGATGAAGACCATGTCGCAGGCCAGCTGCGAAAATGCCTCGATGACACCAACGTTCCTTTTGAGCAGGTTGATTTTCTGAAAAACACCGCAGCAATAAGAACAGGACGATTGAGTACACTAGGAAAATTGTGTCAACGTGTTGTAGCCTTGAACAACTGAGCAATGCACTACAAGAAGTGACTGACAGCAAGACAATCAAATGCACTGTAGCATAGTGTTCATGCCACTCTTTGAGAGTCTTAATTAAATTGTACATGACCTTCCCATAGCACTATCACAACACAAATGAAGTCAGTCGAGCTGGTTCTTCTGCACAGGAGAAACACATGCATTTTCCATGCGGCGAACACTGCGTGCACACACGTTGTCATCTATCATGTGGTTTTGGCACTCGTCTTTCAGTTCCTGATGTTAGGATCAAGCCTTGAATGTCATGGCTGATTTCTGTGAAGATAACGTCACTGATAATAAACAAACATTAACGCTTTCATTGGATCGGTGTAGCTTCTTTATAATTAGCGGAGCATGTAACAGAACTCAGCCAAAATCTTGCATGCGTAATTCCAGTGGAGATGAGTGTTCTTCACTTCAATTTGAGGAACGGTTATCTGTCGATGGACACAAATGAACACCGGGATCCAAGTCACATAAAGTGTTGCCGTAATGCATTGACACTTACCAGGACACAATCCAGAACTTCATCGTTGTGCCTCTCAATCAGAGGTGCAGAATTCTTGATGCGCTTCAGCAACCTCACCAACGCTTCATCCTGAAAAAGTGTCATGTGCACCCCAAAGGGTAACGTAAGCATCAATTCTTTTGCGATGCTTCAAGACTAACCATTTCACTGTAGTCATGCTCCCCAAATATGAAAGAGATACGACACAGTGTGCGACAGGCCGGACACTTTTTGGCACAAGATATGGCCAAGCAGTGCCGAGACAATGGTGATAGTTTTAAATGAAGCTATGAATAGCGAAGTGTACGTGTGAAGTGGCTTTAAAAGTGCTAAATAAGAGTCTTTGTGAGGTGCACGAAACGCAAGGCTATTAAATTTACGGCAGTGACACCAGCAAAAAAAAAAAAGGCATACGGTCGAACTCGCATATATCAAATTATTGTTTATGTCAAACAGTTGTAAAAATTCCCTTAAATTACTGGTGTAGCCAGGGGCAGTTGGGGGGTGGGGGTCAAACCTCACTTCTGCCGAAAATTTTCGATTTTGCATGTGTATATACACACACACACAAATGCACGCACGAACATGCATAAAGTAAGGTTGAACCCTCTCCCCCCCCCCCCCCAAAAAAAAAGATAATGATAATTTATGGCTAGGCTACTGCCTTGAATATATAAAATATTTTATATATCGAGTTACCTATATATGAACTTTTTTGTGATCACCTTCAGAGTCAATATATCCGGGTTCGACTGTATCATAATGGAAGCTGTACAACCAGAACAAAAGGTAGCTGCGCTGTCTACAGTAGGGGTTTATTTTAACGTTGCTGAAAATCAATAAATTAGTAAATAAACAGGTGCTCAAGTCAATGCCGGCCTCTCGCACCACGGCGCTCCGTATTGGTTTAGGATATTAAACTCCATCAGGCAATCGATGAATCGATCAATGAGCCGACCGCAGACTAGCGCCGGATTGCACGTTCGCTGTGCAATTGTTGCAAACACCCTCCCTCCGATCCTCTCCATATAACGGCGACTTGCGCAACGCGTTGCAACTCAGTGGATTGCGCAACTACCGTTTCGCGGGCATGCCGGCTTTTTGGTTCGCTTGTTTTGACGTGTTTGAACGCGCCTTCAAGGTTCCTAAACTCATCAAAACACGGGACACCGGAAACAACAGCTCAAGAAACGAACGAGCCTCGAAGATCCAATTCTTACCAACATGCACATTTACGGATCTCGCTACAATGAGCACAGCTCGACTGTCGAACCGCAAACATTCCAGTTCTTAATCGTGATATTTTTAAGAGAGAGGGATAACAACTTTTAATTATATTCCCGGAAATGATAGCCTGGTTTATCGTCTGGTTTGCTACACCGGGTGTCGGGTGATGACTATGGTATATACAACAATCGCATATACACACAAATACCACGTAGTCACAAACACACATATTTACGCAAGAGTAAATAAGTTCTAAGAATGCAAGAGAACAATGCAAGAACAGCTGTAAAGAATTTGGCCAGTGCTTGTTATTATAGGCAAAACTTTCCTTAAGAAACAAACTTACGTCGACGTCGGTCGACTTGAGGACATTGATCAGCTGCCTGTAGTTGCTCGCCATGACGTTAGACTTGTTGGCTTCCGTAAAAGCCATCTGCACATCGATGTCGTCGGCGGTTGGCAGCTTGAATCCCACGCGGTTCTCGGCGACGCCTGTCGATGTCGAAGGACCACGTTTCTTCAATATCGACGTGGTTGACATGGTGACGTAAAGTTGGGACAGCCCAGCCAGCTGCGTTGGCCCAGGCGAACGGCTACTTGTCAAGACACAACAAAGACCGCCGCTTAGCAGTCTTTATTCACTTCAGGTGTTACTGTACAGTTCGAACGTTTGAGAATCGCTGAAGTACGCGTTCGAGACTCGCGATAACACGACGACAACGCGCCGTGACATTATACGCCTAGCGTAGCGCGAAACCCAACCATGCGGCGGGGAACCAATTTTCACAAGACCGACTTTCAATGACTGAAGATTGTCTTGGCTTCGGCTTGTACGCGTGTTACGCAGACATTTAAAAAGTCACCACCAAAACTAACCAAAACAAGTAGACAAGAACGATGACAAGAAGGGTCAACCTAAGCTCAGTGTCAACCTGTCACCCATTGTTCACTTCAATAATTCAACACAAAATTAAAAGCATTTGCCCAAATAGCTCTTATCCGAAGTCGTGTCCCAGTGATAGTTAAGCATCAATTATTAATCTCAAAGGCTATGCTTTTATACACTTAAAACGTCATGACCGCCATGTTTTAAAACACATTAGTTATGTTTTGGTTTATAGCTATTATCACAATTTTTAATTTAAAAAATTGCGAATAGTAGCCTATATTGTGCAAGGCATTGTAACCACGACGCGTTTTTATTCTAAATATTAAATTCAGTACAAAAGCATAGCCTTTGAGATTTGTGACTGCCGCTCGCGGGAAATTGTTGTTTGTTGGGAGGGCGCGCGCTTCAAAAACGAAACTGCTTTTGTTTAGACATGGCGGACGCCGGTGCCGAAATAAGAGTGAAGTTGGACCTGCGGTTCGCCGTTCCGCACCGCGAAGCGCACAATTTGGTGTGGACCGTGGTCGACACGGCGGAGACGGCTACGGTCAAGCAGTTCGCGAAGTTGATACGAGCCAAGTACGGCGTTCCCAAGAAGAGCGAACTCTACCTCGACGACGCGTGGCTGCCACCCGACGAGCCTCTGCGGATACTGAGGGACAAAGATACCGTGAGGTACCACACAAAAAACCATGCAGAAAGATAGAGTTATTACGGGTTTGACAAGCCCACACTTTATGCAGCACGAAGGAGATCTCCGCAGTAGAGGTGCCTCTTATTTCCCTGGCACAGCGATTTCTCTAATTCAACGATGATGAAAGTTGCCATCACGTAATTTAAGAGCCGCGTTGCATCCCTGAATTTTGACTTACATAGGCTAGTTTAAGTGACTCCCCTCTGTGCCTCTTCTGTAATCAGGAGGAAACGACTGGTCATTTCCTTCTACCCTGTCGCCTGTTCACTACATTGAGAGGCCAGAACCGGTTCTTTCTCTTGGGGCCACTGCTCTGGGAGACAGCCACACGGATGTTTTCTTCGCCATTGAGGAATTCGTCATTGCAACTAAAATAATATCTTGCTAAATTCTGCTGGGTTTAAATATTTCAATACTGATAATCGGCACTTAAATGAATAGATTAAGTTCAGGAATTGTACACTACAGAAATCATTGGAAGGATTCACCCACTACTCGGCCAATCCCCTGCACTGGGTATGTGTCATGCCCAGACAACAACTGCAACGATGACGTAAGGGAGAGCCCAAGCACTATCTGTGAGTGTCTAAGGTGTGCGCTTGTCAGCAACACGCTCGAGCAAACTAGCTCATCTGGATTGATGCTCAAGACACTGTGGTGCACCGAAAAGCCGTGAGAAAAAGGCAGGGTTTTCAGCGATCGCTGCATTTCCAGCGGATGTATTAGGTTCCACTTCAGTACCAAACCGGTGCCTTGTGCTGTCTCGATTTGATAATTATTGTTGTGTTTTTATGTCCAAGAATGATGATTATGAGGCACACCGTAGTGGAGGGCTCCGGAAATTTCGACTGCCCAGGGTGCTTTAACACGCACGTAAATATAAGTAGATGAGGCCTCTAGCATTCTGCCTTCATCAAAATGCGGCCGGGATTTGATCCCGCGACCTATGGGTCAGCATTCGAGCACCATAACCAAGAGACCTCCGTTGCGGGTGGCGTTTTGGTTTGCCCCTCTGTTTCTTTTCTCTATGGGGTGCACATGTGTTTTGCTCAGTGTGAGCTTAGAGACTGTCAGTAATGCCAAACTCTGTGCCTATATGAAAAAAAAAAGATATCGTGCTCTTCTGAGAGTTGTTGCCTGTATAACATGTGCCCAATAGGAAAATACTCACCAGCGATTTGTCGTAGGAATAACGTGACCACTTGATAGTTGCATCACTGAAACGATTGCATTGAAGAACCGCGTATGCACACAGCAGTGTATTTAATTTTCACGCTGCAGGTCCACGCCGTAACAAAAGCATGGTTTGTTTCGTGATTCCTGCCTCCTAAAACTGTTCTTATGGTTGTTCTTTCTTCTACACTATATTACAGGCAGAAATAAAGATCTCAAGCTCAACGTAAAGCTCGTATGAAGTTAAATCGAAGCTGGTAATGACAGAAATGAAAGGCAATATGGGGGTGTGTGTGCTGCTTGTCTCAAAAGATCGGGTGATGGAAAACAACGATGCAAAATTCATAGTTGGGCGAGTTGGTTCATATTCAGCGCACAAAAGACAAAGACACAGTGATGAGGACAAACGAGACGATGTGCGCTCGTTTGTCCCGTTCACTGGGTCCTTGTCTTTTGTGCGCACTGAAATATTGCAATAAACAACGATGTGTTCAAAGTGAAGCTGTCCTCATTTTGGCATTCTCTTCTTTTTATTTTATTCTTCTATTAGGGTTGTCACACCCGCGCAGCAGCCCTCAAAACCCGATTCCAAACCAGACGACGACCCAGCTCCCGTGCCGAATCAATTTGTGAAGACGACGAAAAAGAAGAGAAAGCGGGAGTCCTCGGAGAGCAGCCCACCGCCCGCGGAAGAAGCCAACAATGTTTCCTACGCTGCCGGCCACGACCACTCTGCTTCAACAGTGTCAACACCTAAACAGGGTGCAACACCGTATTTGCCAGCCGTCCAAGTGCCAAGCACGCCCATATCATTCCGCAGTGAGTCTGTCTGCTCCACCCCGCAGAATACGAGCTCCACGAGCACGCCAGCATGGCCCGTTCCCGCACCAGACCTCAGCATGTCCCTATCAACGAGCCCTCCCAAAAAGAAACGCAGGCCTAGGCGCAAGAAGAAGAAGCCAGGCGAAGAAGGCACCCAGGTTGCCGAGTCACCGAGCCTGCCAGTGGCACCTCCGGTCTGCCTCACCTCACAAGTTGCATCACCGAGCTTACCACTACCGGTTGCAGTCCGCGTTCCCGCAAAGCTCGCTCAAGCAGACTTACCGACTGGGCGACACGTTCATTTCGACGGTGACTCGTCGGATGATGAAGAAGAGGAGGAAGTAGCTGTCGAGCAGAAGGCACAACCCGCGGTTTTCGAACAGTTGCCCCACGTAACGCAAGTTGTTGCGAGTGCATCGATGAAGCACGAAAGCCAGCTTCCACTCACGAATGGTCAGGCATTGTCATGGGACCGCCCTGCGACAAGCTGTTACAGTGCCGTGCCTCCCCCCGCGGAAACTGCCACGCCAAAAGCCAAGATTCCAGAGGTAGTTAAGAAAAAGACCTACCTATTTACATCCATAGGTAAAACAGCACAAAGGAAACAGACACGTAGACAGAGGACCAGTGCTGACTGCTAACTGCTTAGGTTTATTGTGAGAACACGCTAATGTACCTTGAAAGGGTGCACAAAGGGAAGGGGGAAATTATCAACGCTTCTAGCGGCGTGTCGTCAAGTAACAAAGCTTGTTTAGTCAAAAAAGATTAGTTGCAGAGATAGTTACATTCCTTGCCAGTTAGATTTATCGAAAGCACACCAACACATCTTGTATCTTCACAATTCGTAGCGAATGCTTCAAAAACTTCACTTTGTGCTGTTTTACCCATGGATATGTACCAATTGGCTCGTATTCAGATGCCATTACGCTACTCCTTTAAGACTTGCTTGTGCCGGGGACTCTTGAAAGTCGCGCAACCGAATAGGTCACAAATGTTTAGCCACAGTGGGATCGCAAAGCTACCAATTTCAAGAATAATGAAAACCAGCAGATGATGAAGCCAAGGTGCGTATAGGGGACGTTAATTGTACTTTGTAAGTGTATTGTAGTAATCGTAATATAGATGTGAAGAAAGTAAAGTGGACAAAAAAACAACTTGCCACCGGCAGGGACCGAACGTGCTGCCTTTGAATTCAAAGGTTGCAGGTTCGGTCCCTGCCGACGGCAAATTGTCTTTTCGTCCACTTTACTTTATTCACATCTACATTATGATTACTGCAATACACTTACAACAGTACAGTTAACGTCCCCTGTACGCACCTTGGCTTCATCATCTGCTGGTTTTCATTAAGGTTGTGTCAAAGAAATAAGCCCCCAAATTCCCTTCCTTCATTCGGTCACAAGATAGTCACTTTTGGTCGAAAAGCTCCAGTTTTGAATAGGTCGCTCGCTTTTTGCTGTTGCGCGACTGCAAATTCTGTTGCAACTGTTTCTGACCGGTCGCTTTGAAGCATCAGTGCGCTGTCATTACTAGTTATTGCTCAAAGCAGATGCAAATTAATGCTAATGCTTTTGTGGTTAATGATACCATAAGTGAGGTGTAGTGTTAGTGTTCATACCTTTGCAAGGATGTAAAATGTGACCGTGCGAAGGGAGATCAGTCGCAAATCTTTGAGCACGTATCGAGAGGTCTTCCAGGAAATGATTATGATAAGTGAGTTCAGATTTAGTGAAAATCATTATCGCGATTGTCTGAAAGAAAGTGCCTCCGTTTTAATACACATAACTGCACTATTTGCTGGAAGGTGGTGGAGGAACACAAAGTACCATTGAGCACTGACTGTACGGACGGCCCTGCAAGACAAGTGACAAACTACTCGGACTACCCGCCACTGAAAGTGCCGCCCAAGCCGGGAGACCTTATTGCGTTCAAGGTATGGAAGCAGTGGTTCAGATTAATTGCATTGACATTTTAATTTGAGCTCATTGTAGTAGCATACAACTTAAGAAGGCAGGAGAGCTCCTGCCTAGATGACCGAAGCGTAGCAGCTGAATTTTTCCGTGACTGAAGATCACATCAAAAACACATCAAAAGTAAAAGAATAAACACACCAAAAGTAAAAGAAAAGTAAAAGAATCACATTGAAAGTAAAAGAAAAAGTGCACGTGGCAATATAGTCCCACTCAGCGGTGGTGTAACACGACAGCGGTGGTCTCGTTGAATCGTTTCTTCCTTTTGTGTCTTATCTCTATGCGCTGCTTTGCACGTTAAGATGCACTGTCACCACCTCGCCAAACTTTCAACTTTAGAGTCCCACTCATGTACAGTGTCATCCACATCTCATTAGTATTCATTAGCATTCAGTACCTCATTAGTATTCAGGCATGCCTCATTAGTATTCAGGACCTCATAGAAGCTGATGGTCAGTGCACAATTTGGAATATTATTATTGCGTTTACCGACACCATCCTCAGACGTCATATAATGGACATTTCCCTCGCGAAGTAGAACAAGTGTTCGAGTTTTACTGGCTTGAATACTAATGAGCGTACGTCGGCAAACTCACTCATGAGTCGACTCACTCGGGCTCACTCAGACTCAGATCAAGCTGTGAGTCTGAGTCTGAGTGAGTCAGGCTGAGCAATATTTTCATGAGTCTGAGTCTGAGTGAGCTCCACATTTCTTTTCCGACCTATGGTCCTATCTACTCAATTTCAGCATTACTATCAGCTTTATGATGACTCGCGTCTATTCACACATACTTCAAAGCACTAGCGTTCATACGCCATCTCAGTATTATTGATGAGAGGCATGAGTTATGGAGGAAGGTGAGGGGAGGCATGTTTGACCTCCCTCTGGCAAAATCTTTCATGGAAAGTTCTTGATAATATATCCCGTGTCAGTCATATCTTTCGATAAAAATGCCCTTACTGCATTGTAACGATTGATAACTCATATTTGAAGGTATGAGATCAAAACGTGCAAAGTAGAACACCAGTTATATGAGATATTGACATTAAAGTGCATTGACACTATTGTCGAAAAGTTAATTATACGCTAAAGGACTCATGAGTCGACTCACTCAGACTCACGCGGACTCATATCGAGCCATGAGCCTGAGTCTTGAGTGAGTCCAAGTGAGCAATATTTTGGTGAGTGCGAGTCTGGTTGAGAAAGATTTCAGTGAGTCTGAGTCCGAGTGAGTCCTAAAGGCAAAGTATATTTCATGAGTGAGTCTGAGTGAGCTCTACATTTTTTGCCGACCTATGCTAATGAAATGTTCCCTGGAACCTCATTATAACAAAGTCACATCTGAGACGAAAATAACTTGATAATATCCGAAAATACGTTATAAACGTATATTCGTAGCACTGTGTATATGACAAGCTTATTCTTCATTTACTTCATTATAACCAATATTTCGTTATATCCATGTTCGAAAGTCAAGGTTTGAGTGTACTTGGCAATGTTAACTGACGGCAGGGTAGCCGACCATCCAGCTTATGACATTGGTCTAGAGCACACGCTCACTGGTGCAGACTCGTGTTCATCTGCCTTTGAGATGGAAATGCCACCGTCTTCTGAAGTTTTACCCAACTATAGTGCAACACCTCTTCGATCCCCCAGTACCCATTTGGGTACCTTGCTGTTAGTCTTTCCCTAATTATAACTCTGAAGTGATTACTCAAAAGTAATCTTCCGCATGCAGAGACAAGTGGAAGCGATTTAAACACATCACTGTTGTCAGCTTTTTCAAAAATTGTCGCCAACTTTATCTACATTGTTGTATCGTCAGAGATGACGCAAAAGCTCCGATAGGGTGTCTTTGCTCCAACGTGTAGCATGCGATGTCATTTTGCGACTTCACTTCTTTGTTTCGGCCAATAAAAACTATTTCAATGACTATTTCAAAGATGGTTACTACTTTTCTCTGCATACGTTGAGGTCGGGAGCTTTATTGTGAAAAGCAGAGGTACAGCTTGTGGTACTCGAAGAGACACTGAAAAACCAGGGTGCAAAGAACGTCTTCTTCCCCTCTCTTTCGTGCTGCACCTCTTGAGCAGACCAGTCTTCATTGTTGTCGACAGGGCATAGCTATACACAAATAGAGACGCGGCATTACCCTCCCTCCAGAGTGAGCATAGTCTCAATGCTCACCAAGTAGCAGTCATTGCGAAGTTAGCCAGTCAATGTTCATATCACTCAGAAAATAGGGCTTCATGCGCACCATGAATGCGATTATTTGGCTCACCACAACAGATTGAGTGCTTCTAGTCCAATTCACATGCTCTTATTCTCTTTGCTTCGGCCAATAAAAACAATTTTGACAATAGTACTACTTTTCTCTGCATACGCTGAGGTCCTGCCTTTGGCATAGACATGCGATTATTCTGATTTATTTGGCTCACCACAACAGCTTGAGTGTTTCTAGACAAATCCATATGTTCTTATTCTTTCTCTTAATCTAGATACTGGAACTGGATGCTGACTACTGTCCTAACGTGTCTGAATACAAGGTAAATGGCCCCTTTAATTATGATGTGCTTCAACTTTAAAGATTACGGTATACTCCAAACACCGAACTTGAATTTTTTCGCTAGGATTGGGAATACCTCGACGAGTGTTCAAATGTTAAAGTGAGGTGATGTCTCATTATTATTTTGTACGTTTTTTAGGAAGGCAAAGTTCTGCAACACAACCCTGTCAGCGACTTCGTGCGTATAGAGTTGAAGAGAGCCGAGGCCAAGAAGAGTAAGTGTGCTCAACCCTTTTGTAACGCAGTTTGAGTTAATCATAGAGCTTCCAAAGTACTTGCTGTTGTGCTAGTCAGTTCATACTATGTACTGACCATAAAACTATGGTCAGTTAGCTCCTTGCTCCTTTTTTTGTTGTTTTGCGCTAAGTGACGACAGTTTTATTGTCAGTACACACAGAGCTTCGAAAGATTATTATGGTGTGGTAAGACGTGAAACAAATTGATTTGAGTGATACAGTTCATTGAGTCGTATTTCAGCTACAATATGTTTCTTACATGTTAAGAATTCACTCACAGTCCATGCAGTGTGTGCCCAGGTTGCATGATAAGGGGGGGGGGGGTAACAGGGTAGTTAAAATTATGAGCAATATACAGTCACTCATAATTTCTCCTACCAAATCTTTTTCAAGGCAACATGGGTTTCATCTTTTCAACGATCATTTCTTGGATTCACATTACTACAGACTTATGAAATTGTCAAACTTTTGGGGTGCAGCGCTAACAAAAACGTGGACAGAGACAGATGGTAGACACGATGGGCGCTGACCACAGACCAGCTCGCCCAAACCAGTTCTGCTTATGAAATTGTATTTTTGTATGTACTTTAATTCGGTTCCATGTCTTTCGTTGTTACTCTTGTTGCTAATTAATTAATGCAGGGACGGTCGGCTTGTCAAGCTTCTTGTGAAAGTAGCGTTTAGCGGCTGCCCCATCCATTCTTGTTGCAAAGGGAAAATTAAAGTTTTTGTATTTGTGCGTATTTGCATGTGTTTCTAGCTTGAAGACTGAAATACAGTCGAACCCGTTTATAACGAACTCGAAAGTGTCGCGAAAAGTGGTCGTTATATCAGTAGTTCGTTGTATATGGACTCGCCCTTTAAAACGTGCGCTTTGCGGCCAAGCCGTTTTTTTTCCTTTGTGCACTTTTATTAAAGTGCTAACAACCCCTTCGGTGACAAGCTAAGCCTTTTCGCGTCGTGAAGCGACGCCCGCTGCGTGCTTACGAGTGAATTAACCGCCTTTGCAATGAGTTGACATCGTTTCACCGAAGCGCGGTACCGCGACGTGGAGCCGATCGTCCCTGGCTAGTTGCGTGCAGCGCGCCGCCTACTCGGGTCGCGGAGTCACTGCCGGGCCGCTTGCTGTATGCCGTATGCGCGCGTTTGTACGTTCTTCGTGCTTGCTTCACTCCGGATCGTGCACGGATGCGGCGACTAGCCTCTTCGGTCAACGCGGCGAAAACAAGCATTTTCCAAGCAACGCGCACTACGTCTCCGCGATGCCCTCGCGGCCCTGCACGACGATGCGCGGCGCACTTCAGTTGTCACCTAGTCAGACACGCAGTATACGCTCGCTGTCAGTGCATCGACGTTTCTCGGTGCCCGTGCCGCTCAACAACAGCGAGCTACTTTCGTTTCTACAAAGCGACGCGCACTTTAAAGCGGTCTCACACGACGCGGCGGCGGCAAACTTGCGAACGGCAGCATGGCTAAGCATGGCACGCTCGTACCGCCGTCAATCCGCAGTGTACGGTGTACGCCACACGCGCAGCAGAGCAGATATCTACAGATGACTGTGATAAGGTTGTCGGCTGTAAGGCATAACGGCACGTTTATCGACGGCCGCCACATCGCCTTCACTCTTTTCTGACGCTTATCCGCGAAGGCATCGCCGCAATCGCACGGAAGTCGTAATCACCAATCGACCGGTCTCTGCTGTTACCGAAAAGACGGACTACTCTTTGCGGCACATTGTGGCGTCGACGAGTTTAGGGACGCAGTGAACCTTTTTGCGATGGAAAGTTATCGCGGTTATCACTTCTTGCATTTATGCCTTCTTGCGTTCCAAGGCATTGTTTGGTTCATCGCAGGCGGTCGTATACTATAGCTACAGAGAACGGCGTCAGGAAAGGTCACCGTGCGAAAGCTGACCGCAAGGCTTCGTGCTGCCTACTATTTTTTTTTCCTCACTGCCATTCTACCACTGAAGAAACACCTGGAAAGTGAGCGACCTCGCTCGCAGCGTCCGAAATCTGCGTGCGGTGCTCGTCGATCTGGGTACCTTAGTCGCGCGTAAACGGGAGCGGGGCACGCGCGCGAGCGCGCGCCCCTGTCACGCTTTAGAAGGCATGCTTTAACTTTTTTTCGCTTCGTATGCGCCATATTTTTACCGCGACCGCGTCTCAAGTGTTCGTTGTAAAAGTAGGAGGCTTTGAAAAATGTTCGCTATATCTGGATGCAGCTTCAATGGTTAGCATAGGAAAATCGTAAGTGCACCCAAATATGGTCGTTATAACCGATAGATCGTTATATGTGGGATCGTTATAAGTGGGTTCGACTTAGTAAGATATTCTGATTTCTTTTTTACCAGCGTATGGTGGCAAGTTTGAACTTGAGGTGCCTGAAGAAGGCCTGCCTCCAATGGAAAAAGTGGTGAGTCTAACCTTAACTGTAGCCAATAAGTATGCCCATCTGTTATTGCCTCGTTAGAGAGAAATGCAGCCCCTGTTAACCACCATATAGTGAGCTGAACTGATTCTGAAATGTTACCTATTGGGTGAAACATAAAAGCTTCAGCTAGCAGCAGCTATTTTCTAAAATGTGATCTAGAGTTTGACCAAAGCCCATCTGGTCAGGGGAAAATGTGACAAGAGAAAGACGTACAGCCATAAAATGAAACTATGTAAATCAGGAGAAAGCTTCAGCTTCATTGAGGAAGTTGAAACTTCTTGCCCTTTTTAAAAGTTTAATTTAAACAGTGTACACCTTTCTTTCATTACCTCCTGAAATATACATTAATTATACAGTCTAATTACAAACTTTCAGGGTTGTATATGTACAATTTTATTTACACTTTTTCTAGCACTGTGTATGATACGCTTCTTCAACTCAACGTTTCATGTGTGTCTGCGAGTCGTAACACACAACAAATAGTACAAGTTTTGTAGTTATGCAGCTTTGGTTATCCACATGAAAATTGTCTAAATGTTTGTTCAGCACCTGTCAATAGCAGAAACAATCCAGTAACAATCCAATCCAATAGCAACATTAGCAGAAAGAATCCAGACATGAGTGCGTTTGTCTAACCTTACATATCTCCTTTAGGTGCATTGGTAGCTGTTTGTGTACATGATTAGGTTTTCCAAGTCGTGACCGATTGTGACCGGTTGTGACCAGTTGTGACATCTACGAAAATAAAAAGGAACAGACACTGATATTTAAGTGAATTCAGCCCCCTCAATACATTATTTGTAAATAATTTAACTGGCAGTGTGTTGCGTATTAAAGATGATCACTTCAGTATGAACACCACCACATTTGACGAGATGTTCAACATGCTGCTAACAACAGCAACAGCGAAATAGTAACATCGTAATCGCTCATAATGCTCTCAACGAGTAATTAATTTACGCATATACTCAGAGTCGGTGATTCAAATCCTTTAATGAAAAAAACACATTATGATCGACTGTAGAATAAATAGACACCTGATTACTCTATCCTGGCTCACTAGAATCTGATTCAATTCCTTGTACTAAAAAACGCGTTACGATCACCTGCAGATTAGATGTGATTATTTGACATTAGAAGAAAGCGCCGTTCCTGAAAATTGTCTTCAATGAACTCAACTGGCTGCTATATATTTGCCCGTCAATTTGTCTAATTGCTGTTGCCTTGTATCCATTCATTTCAGGTTTCAGTACTGTGGACTGAGCTAATCGATCCAGTTGTCCTGTCGTCCTGAAGTGCAAGGCCATTTTAATGAATTAATAAAGCATTTCACATGATCTTACAATGTCTTTCTTTTTGTTCCTTTTTTCTACAGTTCTCTGTAGCAAAGTTGTTCAGAGCGCAAATATATTTTTCAATATAACATTGCATACTTCGCTGCATTCTATGGCTGTTTGAATGATAACTTTTGAGACTAAATCGTATACAAATCACATAGTAGCAGTAGCAAATCTAATAGTTTTCAAATAATGGAATGATCATTTTCACAGTTAACGTAAATCGATGTTCGCATCCTAGTACCGATACATTATTGAATTTTGAGCATTGCGCTGCGCATTACAAAGCATTGTTTATTAAAATCGGAAATGGAACATTGGGAACAAGCAGGCAGGCTTGTTCACATACACTGAACTCGTCAGACAGTGCAAATGAATGTAGACTAGTTGACCGACTAACATGACCTGGTCTTGTACGCAAGTGTTGCTTTACGCCTGTACTACTCCTGTGGAGATGGTGTATGTCATAGTTTTACTCCTAATTTATGTCTGACTGCACATTGTTGATATTTTGAAACACCATTGGCTAAATTTAACATTCAGTGTGCAACTTTTATTTATACACGGTTAAACCTCTTATTAACATTTCAAATATACAAACATTTCACAGCGGTATAATGAAAACTTGCGAGTTATTTTGGAGTACTTACCCCGATTTGAAAGCATATACCTAGTGGTGATAGTTAAAAGTCCCCTAAACCAAGTAGAAATTTAAGAGGTAACCAACGCTTTAGCAAAAAAAAAAAAGGAATTTGCCTCATTTAACGGCAATCCGAAAAAGGATGAAACCAATGTATTTTACCTTGACAAAAACAAAATTTGTTTAACATTTCTTTTTTTGCATTAAATGAAGGTTTTATGGAGCTCTAAAACCTGGAAAAGAAAGTATGGTTACTACTTTCCCCTAACAGTATGCATTGCTGAACTGCATTGCTATGAAGCTTATCAAAAATTTAAATAGTTTCAATGCAGTACAGTTGTAACATTAATTACAACTGTACTATTACTTTTTACAAGGTCACTTCAACGTTTCTCAGTTCACCGACTCTACAATGTGCACATCGTTGTGCCTGACAGATGATATGTCAGCAATGTAAGAAACAAGAGCGGTGATATGCAATACATTTAGGAAGGCGATTGAAATACCTGTTTGTCAAATTTACAAGCTTGTGTTCACACGTCATTTTTGCGTTATAGCGTAATTAACTTTACCGCCATTCCACCTCAAATGAAGCACATTGTAGTGATGTTCGTGACATCTTATTTAGGACTACTGTTCTAACGTCAACATAAAAATAACAGCGTTATTTAATTTGCTTGCAGTAAAAAATAACAGGTTCTGTTCAAACTTGCAACTGCAGGCTATTTAATGCTCTGCCCAAGCTAAGTTTAACTGTCACCTTTCACTACTGCTGGTATCGTACTCAGGCGACTCCATTTGATAGCGGAGTGGGGGGGGGGGGGGGGGGGGAGGCTGCGAACGTTTTGAAAAACGAAACTATTGCTTTGTTGAAACTTGCAGTTGCGGAGTTGTTTAATTCTCTGCTCCGGCTGACTTTAACTGTCACCGTTAACTTTTGCTGGTAACGTGCTCAGACGGGTCCATTTGACTGACGGGGGAGGTGGGGTTTAGGGCCGCATTTCTCTGCGAGCATGCGAGCAATGCGAGCGTTCAGCAAAACGAAACCATTGAGGAAAAATGGCTGACAGCGGCGCTTCGGGCATCGTCAGAGTGAAGTTGGACTTGCGGTGCGTCGTGCCACATCGGGGACCGCACAGTTTGGTGTGGACTATCGTCGACAGATCGAAGACCGCGACGATAGGGCAGTTCGCGCGACTGGTACGACTGAAGTACGGCGTCCCCGAGAATGCCGAACTCTACCTGGACGACGCTCTACTGCCGCGCGGCGAACCGATTGCGATGTTGAAGGACAAGGATACAGTGAGGTAAACATGCATAAAATTCCTTTAACATGCAGCCGCTCTTACGTAGGACAAACGGGTCGTTGTATGAACGACAGGCTTCCTGAGCACGCCAACAATGTAGAAAACAAAACGGGGGGATGGCTTGCAATTCATTGCGATAATTGTGGCTGTTTTCCGGAGTTTCACAAGTGCAACATAATCGAAAAAAGCAACAACGAAATGTCGCGTCTAATTATCGAGGCTCACAAGATGTCGGGCTTAAAAGAAAAATGCGTCAGCCAAGCATCCATCTCACTTTCCGACAAGATAATCTCGTATCTGTGTGGCACAACACGTGTATATTGAGTGGACCGTGTTGTTGGTATGCACTTGCTGTCATGCGCATTGGGTTTTGCCAGGTATATAAGGTCACGTCGCTCTGCTAATAAAATTTGTTGACAGTGTGCGCTCCGTGTGTGTCTTTTTGTGTTCCCTGTCTACTTAAGCCATTGTAATGAAGTGGCTTTCGAGTTAGCTTTTTGTGAGCGGCTGCGCGCTCCGCTAGAAGAAAAAAAGTGCATAATAATAGCCAGTTCACATAGTTCAACATCATAGAAGCAAGTTTTCAATGGGCGATCATAGCCTCATGATAGAGTGTGGCTTTTTGAGTTAGCTTTTTGGTGCGTGCACATGTGTTACTACAGTCGCGCGCTTTTTCGGCACAATGATACTGTAGGTAATAAATATGTTTGTGTTATTATGGATCTGCATTGATGATGCATCTATACTCAAAATTGTAGGCTTTTCAGCGCAGTCACCACTTCTATAAGTAGTTTTTTTTTTTTTTTTAGTTGGCTGTGTGTATACATGGTAGGTGCAGTTTACGTATTGTGCGCATTTGAGACGTTTGTCAGTAGTCCAAGTAAAAAAATAGTTCCTTTGCTCTTGTTTTAACGAAATTATCGATACTGTGTTTAATTGTACTGTATATTCAATTATAAGTTAGCTTTTTGTGTTAGCGTAAGCTTAGCTTCGCTTGCGTGCTTTTTTCGGCGGTTTGCATATGATTAGCTACCTGTCAGTGACTTACAATTAAACAGCAAAAGTGGTTAGCTCTGTTCCAGCTGTTTGCACTAAGGCATCGATACTAAAATCACGTTCACTTAAAAAACAAAAAAACAGTAGTCAAACCACATACACGTTAATTGTTCAATTTCAGCGGTCGTTATAATGCTACCCGAAAATTAATCAGCGGCGTTTCAATTGTTGTTTACGCACATATGACGGGAAATTACCGAGGGGCTAATTGGCCGCGGCAATGCGGAATGAATATACATCCCAATAACTTCGATCATCATTAGTCACACTATAGTGTCTCGCATTGCATGGGTGGCTTTGGGACATTCAACCCCACTAGTCGATCGTTGGCCACATCTCTGAGCAATACTGTTCATGTACATGTAAAATTCCCTCGTTTAATTCGTGGAATGCGTGCTCCCGAATGCACGAAAACGTAAGTCTTCATTTCATTACTTTTGCTTCGTTATGTCTTTAATTTCCTGCGTTGCGAATTAAGTAAGAAAAGAACTTGATCCTGTCCGCACGAGTTGAGGTACAAAGAAAATTGATTACTAAGTACTAGTGGATGCAGTGAACGACAAGAAGGGGAACGGAGCGGCCCAACTTTTATTAATCGCAACCGTATGTAACCAACAAATAATGGAGACTAAGAAATAGCAAGACGGCAAGTTGGGCCAGTTGGTTGGGATTCATTTCAAACAAAGAAATGGCACAGGGGAATTTATTTGAAGCTTTGGTTTACATGCAAGCATGATAACCTCACGCAGGTGTGCGGCTAGCGCATGATAAGCTAGAGCAATGATGAAATGTGTTGCATTTGTTGTAAATATATCGATTCTCGAACACTTTGTCTTCCTTCTTTTTTCTTTTGCCAGATTTGTCAGGGCTATCAAACAGCCGTCCTCAGATACCTGTTCCCAACCCAATGCCGATTCAGAAGCGTTGCCAGTAACAGGTCAACCCATTAAGAGGGAGGTCAAGCAGGAGCGTCCAGGAAGCAGTGATGGAGTTGATGTTGTGAGGGCCATCACCATCAAGCTACGATCGTCGGATTCAGATTCCAGGCACAGTGATGATCCAGAATCGTTGCCAGTGGCGAACCAACCCGTTAAGAGGGAGGTCAAGCGGGAAACCCCAGACAGCAGTGACGTTGTCAGGGCCATCAAGATACCGTCGTCGGATTCAGATTCCCACACCAACGACAATCCGGAACCGTCGTCAGTAACAGATCAAACAATCCAGGAGATGAAGCAGGAATGCACAAAAAGAAGCATCAAGCCTGAAGTCGATGTTGTTGAACATGTTCAAGCAAACAACAGCACAGACACTTCTTGGCAGGACCACTCCTATGCCTCTGAGTCGACAACAGATCAGTGCGTGACGGCACGTTTTCCAGCCGCGCACAGCACATCTACACTGAGCGACGAGCCAACCAGTCCAACCGTGCAGAACCCGAACGCGACGGACATATCTGAGAGCGTCGTCGTCATGCCGGACTCGTTCTCAATGGGAATGCAGCACCACGGCAAGAAACGGCGCATGCTACGCAGGAGAAAGGGGCCAATTGAAGAATGCACGCGAGTCTCAGAGTCTGCAAGCTTGCTGCCAGTAGCTTTCGTCTGGGGACCTGTGCAGAGCGACCGAGTAGACTTGCCGACTGGTCAGCAGCGTTCTTGTTTCCATGGCAACACACCGCAGCAGAACACGCCACCGGCTCCTGCTAGAAAACTACCTTGCATAGTGTACGTGACCACGTCCGCCAAGAAAGTCACAGAGCCACTATGTAGGCCCCAGTGCGAGAACGGCCAGGATCCGCAAGTACCCGTTGCAGCCGGCTCGAACCCTGGCCCTCCGGAACTTGCCGTGCTGAGACCCAAGACTTGAGAGGTAGTAAGAACAATGCATGCTACGGTTAAACGTCCATTTGCTGAAGTCGGTAGGATACTTATACAGCCGAACCTCGTTGCTCAAACCTCATTATAACGAAGTTACACCTTACATGAAAATAACTTCGTTATATCCGAAAATTCGTTATAAACGTATATTCCTAACACTGTATGTATTGCAAGAGTGTTCTTCATATATATACTTTGTTATAACCGATATTATGTTATATTTCCATGTTCATTATATTGAGGTTTCTGTGTATAACGAAGTGGCATTGGGACCATAAATTGGTTACACCTGATATTCGTTGTAACAGTACAGATAAAAATCGGCTCAACAATTTGGCAGTCTGGCTCGTGTAAAATGCTAGACACAAAAACAAATTATTCCGCGCTTGAAACCCACTATAGACAAGGTAATCTTTACCCATCTTGCGTCATTTCAAGCTTCGGTTCATACGGTGAAAGCCAGTCAATGCACTACTTTTGTGCTGAATAAACAATATTTTCACAAATTTTTCTAACAATTAAAAAAAAGAATGTGGCTGTGAATTGTGTTTCAATATTTATTTTGTGTTTTGTGCTACCTTTTGGGTTTTGAGCACTGCGCGAGCCTAATATTTATTTGTTACAGCCGATGTGGCGGCGGCTCTCGCATTTTTGGTTTTGTTATAAAAAGAATGAATGTCATTAAGCTAAAAGCATGACCAACAAAATCTTGTATTTAGTTTGCGAAATTGATAATTGGTGCTCGCTATATTAGTGTTCGTCATAGCATGGTTGAACCGTATTGCAACATTGTAACCTGAACAAAACAGAAGTTCAGGGAAAGATAAGAGCTTGAAGCGATGAAAACTTCAACAGGGTATGTTGCTGGAGTCAACGTTTCAACATTCATCGCTGCCTTGATGAAGGCAGGTCGACTTGTCGAAACGTTGGCCCCAGCAATATTCCGTGTGAAACAAATTATCATAAGTTTGTAAGCTGTTTAGAGCTGTGCGAATAGCAAGATTTCGGGTGCGAAGCGAATTCGAATATTGAAGTGTGAGTGCGAATCGAATCGAATATTTTTCGAATATTTCTCGAATATTTCTAAAATATTTCTCAAATACTTCGAAGCGGATTCCGAAGCATATTTTTATAAGATAGCAACATGAAAGTGTTTCTTTTTGCTAGGTTGATGAAGCACTGGTGGTGTAGTGTTTTATAGTTATCTTATCAAGAATGAGGCAATGTAGAAGCCGAATTGTATTTATGTACATGATTTGGTGCAACCAAAGTGTTGCCAACAACACTTTACACGTGATAGGCAAAGATGCCATTTCCTAAGCCTCTCCTCTTTCAACTTCTGTGGAAGCCCAATAATGTGGTGAACAAGGGTGCGCTTCCTTCAAGTCCGAAGTTCCAAATCTGTCTCGTAGACGTCGATATATAAGAACATCTGAAATTTTGGATGCTAAAAAGCTTCGGCGTCCGATTTTTCGGACTTCCTGCCCAAATTTCAGGTCCAAAACAGCATTAATAAAGCCCCCAACTCTGCCATATCTTTTATCTCCATGTTGGAACCAGCATTTTTTTTTTTTTTTGAGTTAATAAATTTGCGACCGCAGCGGAGCTTGAAAGGCAGCTTTGCCGCAATACGGGGGTGTGATGAGGTGAAGCTTATTAAAAATCTAGGGACCACTTTCAATCGGACGTTGACTGCGTCTTGGCAAAGTTCGACCGTAACGGAGCTTGAAAGGCAGCTTTGCCGCAATACCGGGGTGTAATGAGGTGAAGCATATTGAAAATCTAGGGAGCACTTCCAACCAGACGTTAACTGTCTCTTAACAAAGTTCGACCGTAACGGAGCTTGAAAGGCAGCTTTGCCGCAATACGAGGGTGTAATGAGGTGAAGCATATTGAAAATCTGAAGGGGTCATTTTCAATCTGACGTTGACTGTACTTGTTTTTGGGAAGTTCGAATAGTAAAATTCCAGTGCGAATCGAATCGAATAGCAAACACTATTCGAAAAATATTCGAAACTTCGAATATTCGCACACCCCTAAAGCTGTTTCATTACATTGAAGTGTATATGAATTTTTTTTTTATATTCATGTTTACTCATATCAAAAGGACCAACAGCCGACTAGAACGTGTGATTAGATCCTAGTGGAAATGAAAAGTTTGTGAATTACATAGTGACAGATTCAAGCATCCTTTTTGCTATCTGAGTAGGATTTATATTTTTAAATTGCGTTTAAGTCGCCAAAAAACCACAATGTCGTGCAGCCTAGTAGAAGAGCCTGGAAGCTGGATTATGGCGTCGTTCACTTTGCTGTACTTAGTCTGATGCTTTCATGTGCACCATAATTAGTGCTGAAAATTAGAGTACGTATATTATTATCCATCCCCACTTTAATTTGTGCTGCTTACGAGGTAAAAAACATTGCACGCTGAGAAGCAGCGCTGCCCTCACGGCAGCTAGTGGAACATGTCGAGCCGTGGCGCACGAGTGCGGAGTCCACACATGCGCAGTAGACCTCCGCGCACAACAACAAACCGCTCTCGCACTCACCTCCCACTGTTTGCAGCATGTGTTGTGTGTATACGACATCATAGTCACCACAGATCGAAAAATTCGATTATAAATGTTTCACAGCGTTTTCCCCGTTGCCATTCTGTGATTAGACACTGACTGGTAAGCTTTCCGTTGCACTAAAGAAAATAAGTACCAAATAAACTGGTTGTTGGTCCCTTTAAGCTTTTGTGTTGTTTTGACGATTTGCTGGAATACTTGCGTAATCATTCCTTTTGTTCTCTTGTAACTGCAATTGACTCCTTGTATTGCACTTTCATGTACAGTGGACTCTCGGTAAACGGAAATCTCTTTAAACAGAATCGCTGCTGAAATGGAACAGCTGGCTCTAATATGATTGGTTCTGCACTTGAATTCTGCATCGTTGTTCATCTTCCAGTAAATGGAACTCCTATTAAACCTAACACAATTTTCCGGTCCCTGCAAGTTGTTTGACGAGTCTGCCGTAATTACAGACAGTAGGTCGCATTGCAATTTTTATGGGAAGGGCCAATTTAGGTAGATTGACCAAAAAAAGCTATTTTTTTATTTCATTACTAAAAAAATAATACATACTATGAGGAGCAAAACTGTGTATTAGCGAGCGTGTAGGAGTGCTCCAAACAACTTAAAAATGCCGCCAAAGACTGTGCCCTCCTGGCGGATGCACAGGCTCTTTTCCATCATTGTTTCTGCCTGTGTGTATTTTTTTATAACTATGGCTAGATTGGTTGAATATATTCACTTCCTACCATTTTCGTACATTTGGATAACAAATTTTCCCACAAAAACGCTTCTGCAGCATAGTCATTGCTGTACGTTATGAGTACTTTCCGCGCGTCTTTAAACATTAAAGCGTGTTTTTCTTACAATCCGTTTTTTCATAACTTTACAAACTTGATGTACCTTTTCTGGAAAACTATCTGGCCAATCGCGTAGAAATTTTCTCAGATTATACTTAAATACCTTTCAAATAGTCTGAACCTAAAACTTTGAGAAACTGTTTAAGTTATGATTAAGAAAAAAAATGATTAAATGGAAAGTCTCTCACGGCACGTGACATGTGAAGACATTATTTTTTTTCTTGTGACATAAATGCAGCCTTTTCTTATAGGTTGTGGGGTTGCACACGCAACCCATTGTCTTCAACGCGGCGGCACCTCGGCTTCGCGCTACGTTTGTGCGCGCAGTGGCGAGGGGGGTTGCGTGGGAGAGGGCACGTGCCGCTCCCGCAGCCTTTCGCGCCCTGCTCCCTGGCCGAAGTCGAGATGCCCCGTTTTCCCTCCTTGCCCTTTTTCTGGAGAGACTCCTCTCCAGACCCCAAGAGATGCGCGCGGCTTTCTTGGGGACCGCCTTGTCTTTCGACTCGAGCAGCGGTGACGACCACAGCTTGATCGAGTCGGGAGCCACCCAGACGCCATCACCCCCTGCGCAACGCCCGGTCTATTGTGAGGTAACTTACTGCCTCTGGGCCGGACGGCGAAGCCACGAGAGGTGAGTTGAACCTTATCGCTCTAAATCTCGTGTGCTTCCCATTTTGTTGTTGTTTTCACGTTGTCGTGCGGAACTTACTCCGCCGCTTCGTTCTTACCTTGTATTTTGTTGCGTTGGTGGCGCTTTTGACACAATAAACTGTGTCAGGCAAAGAACTCGTCTCTGTTACCACTGGCCTGAAACCCGCCGCGGTCGCAACTTACGCGAACCGCGGGATAGGGGGTCACAGCTCTGACTGTTAGGGCTGCTGCGTAGCACTAGTAGCGAGTAACTACACTCCTCTAGTGCGCTGTGTGATCCAAAGACGGGGCAGTTTCGCACGCGCGGATCTGTTCGTTACTAAGTAACCCCTATATTTGGCGCCCAACGTGGGGCCAGTGGTTAAACAGGACGAGTAGTTTGTGTAAGTGACTGCCACTACACGAACAACCATGGCAGCTGACGAGGCTGACTTACAGCCGCTGTTCACGCTGTCAAGGGTGGCTGCCAACAGGCAACAATTCGAAGCGGCGGTAACTGCTACCGCACAGTCGGACCCTGCGGCGAACATTAGCCAAGGGGATCTGATTTGCTTCGATGAGGGTGGCGCTACACATGAGGCCCTCCCTCCGTTAGATTGTCCGCTCGAAGGCGCGAGGCACATTACGCCGAGCCCTTTGTCCGAGCGCGCGGAGAGCAGGGAGCCACAGCGGCATACCGGCTCAACGCAATCAGCTCCTGTGCCAGACCTTACTGGCCAGAGCGAGTCTCCACAGGTTTTAAGGGATGCCTTGCGCCTGATTGAGACTTTGACGGGTGTCGTGCAGAACACTCTGCTGAGGCCCAGCACAGCTGCGCGACCAAGCGTAAAGGTGGACTTACCCACCTACAGCGGGTATCATGACACGGTCAGCGCCAATGATTACCTTGACCGCATGCTGACTTACCAGCAGGCAACGGGGTTGTCCGATGGCGAGATGCTAGAACGCGTCGTTCCAGTATCACTGACTGAGCAGGCTGCCCGGTGGTTCCGACTTACCGGCCACCGGTCAAGCACGCTGAACGAATTCCGAGCGAGGTTTCGCGACGAATTCCTACCCGCTGATTACCAGCGTCGCATGCTGCGCGAGTTAGAGCGGCGTACTCAGCATCCGGACGAATCCTTGCTCGAGTACGTGAGGGCGATGGACGAGCTCTATCGTATTGCTGACCCCTCTGCTCTAAATTGCGAGAAGGTGGAGCGAGTCACGCGACAAGCGCACCCCACTTTCGCAGCATATTTGAGAGGCGGCAAGTTCAGGGATTTGGACGAGCTGGCCTCGGAGGCAAAACGCATACAGGCGGACATACTCGCCTCACGTGCGTACCGACCACCACCCCCAGCGTCGCAGGCACTTGAGCCGCGATGCGCGTGGAACGGAGACAATATTCGCATCCGTCCACAGGGAAATGGTGTAGTTGCCTTCAGTGGCGGGCACTCGAGTAGCGGTTGGGACATATCTGACCGGGCTCTTGACCCGTACACGTACGCCATGAGAGCAGCACACGCTGCCGATGGCCGAGGTACGCAGAATCGGAGTCGACATACCGATCCGAGGACGCTAGAGCGGAGCGCGCCCGGAAGGGAGCATTTGATAGAGAGGAACGGTGGCCAAACGGCGCGAGGCACAGCACGCCAAGCCCGAGCGCGGCCGACCACCCTCTGCTATCGTTGCAACCAGCCGGGGCATTTCGCCCGAGATTGTTGGCAACCCGCAAGCCGAGAGCACGCGCTTTCGGGAAACGAGCGGGGCCGCCGGTGAGCAACACTGCATGGCCGGCGGCAAACAAAGCGGTGCTGAGTGAGACACATGAACTCCTAGCCCCGCTGGCTTGTCGTACTGGACCACCCAACGACACGCCAGTGCCACTTATTGAGCTAACAGTCGCCCGGCGCAGGTTTTTTGCGCTGTTAGACACGGGAGCAAGCGCTTCACTCTTTGGCGACGAAGTGTACGATCATCTCTGTCGGAACGCTATCCGGCTTAGATCGAGTAATGTGACTTTCCGGCTCGCCAGCGGCTCGGCGCAAGCAAGCGCTGCCGCTCGGCTAGTGGTGCGGTGGGAGAAACGGGTCAGGCGGCAACGCCTAGCTTACCTCCCCGGCCTGTCGGTTCCTATCATTCTTGGTAGAGACTTCCTCGCCAAGACGGGCATTGTTATTGACGTCTGCAACGGAGGATATAGGGAGCGAGCATGTGGCACCCTGAAACCTTTCGTTTCCTTTCAAAAAGCGTCAGAGACAATTACGTTCGATGATGCTTCGCGCGCAGACTGTCCCAACAATTGCCCGAAAAAGTCACTCGTACATGTTTCTGCCGGGTCGACAAACCGACCCGCGGAGAAAGAACGCGCCGGAGGGAACGGCTCCCCTCGCGCGCGTCCCCCATCCCCCTCTGCGGAGGCACTGTGCACTGCAGAGCGAGGTGAAAGGGACCACCCGCTGCTCAATAGCTCAAGCAGTTTGACGGTGGAAGAGAAAGCTCGCCTCTCATCGCTTCTGAATGAATATGACGCCATATTCACAGAACAGCCTGGCTGCACTGCGCTAGTTAGGCACAAAATTGAGACAGGCGATGCTTCTCCTTGGAAATGCAATCCTCGGCCGGTGAGTTTGGCTAAGAGGAAAGCATTAGACAGCGCTCTGGACGAACTGCTCGATACAGGCGTTGTCGAAAGGTCAGAAAGCCCGTGGGGTTTTCCCGTGGTACTGGTACCTAAAAAGGATGGGACGACCCGCCTTTGTGTTGACTACCGTCGCCTGAACGAGGTAACACGCAAGGATGCATATCCGCTTCCTAGCATTCCCTCGATCGTGTCTAATGTTGGCGGAGCGAAGTACTTCACTACGCTCGATGCTAGCAGAGGATACTTTCAGGTGGAGGTAGATCCCCGTGACCGAGAGAAGACTGCCTTCACTTGTCACAGGGGCCTTTACCAGTTTACCCGAATGCCATTCGGTCTTGTCGGTGCGCCTGCGACTTACCAGCGCCTGATGGACCGCGTCTTAGGTGATGCAAGGTGGCACTACGCTCTTGCTTACCTGGACGATGTCGTGGTATACTCACGAACCTTTGATGAGCACTTACGCCATCTCAGGGACGTGCTGGAGCGTCTGAGGTCGGCGGGAATAACGCTAAACCCGGCCAAGACTCAGATTGCCGAGACCCGAGTAACGCTACTGGGTTTCACGTTGGATAACGGTCGCCTTCTGCCGTGTGATGACAAGGTTCAGGCATTATTGAACTATCCATCACCGACAGACATAGGTGGACTGAGACGCTTTCTGGGGCTGGTGAACTTTTATCGTCAGTTTATCCCAGATTGCGCTGCACTGCAAGCCCCCTTGACACTTCTGTTGAGGAAAGGTGAGCGGTGGAGATGGGGTCCCGAGCAAGAGGAGGCACTGCGCAACCTCATTAAAGCGCTCGCGGAAACCACTGAATTAAGGCTAGCGGATCTCAGCAAAGATTTTGTGATCCAAACGGACGCCAGCGACCTCGGCCTAGGAGCGGTTTTGCTCCAACAGCACGAAGGTGGCTTGCGGCCGGTAGCTTTTGCTAGCCGCTCCTTGACTCCCGCAGAGAAAAATTATTCAGTGACGGAAAAGGAATGTTTGGCAATCATTTTTGCCCTGAAAAAGTTCGATTACTATATTGATGGAGTTCAATTTGTTATCGAGACTGATCACATGGCACTAACTTGGCTTAGACGCCTAGGGGAGCCGAGCGGCAGACTTGCACGATGGGCACTTTTCCTGCAGCGATACGACTTTACCGTTCGCTACAGGAAAGGAAAGAGCAACGTTGTGGCGGACGCACTTTCGCGCGCGCCCGTTGATTGTGAGAAGAGTAACATTACTACTCAACTCACCTCGCCCGAAGTCGTGCCCGAGAGCGACGTAACTGTTGCGACGCTCGATGTTGTCAGGAGGGGTAACATTAATACCCATTCTGACACCGTTGAAACTCAGCCTAAGAGCAGAGTAACTGCTACACTGCTCGACGGCGAGTGTCCTCACGGAAGGGCGGACAACCCACCTTCAATTGAGGAGAGCGTTAACCACTTGGACTGCGTCAGTTCAGTGGGGAACGTGTTCAGCAGGAAGGAGCTATTAGAGGCTCAGCGGGAGGATCCATTTTGCAAAAAGGTGTTTGAGGGGCTCCGGGAGCCCGGCGGCGCGGCCGCGGCGCATGTTGACGCAGCTGGTATTGCTGTTAATGCGCGGCGCTCTGAAACAGCTGGTAATGCTGTGAGCGCGTTGGATTCCTACCTGCTAGACTCTGACGGCACTTTGCTGAGATACATTCCTGCGGAGAAGGATACACATGAGTCCTTCAAAGCGGTGATCCCACGCACGTTGAGAGGAGCACTGTTACGCTACTTTCACGATACGTGCATCGCTGGGCATGCAAGTGGCCCTAAGACCTACCTTAAGTTGTGCCGCTTTGCTACCTGGCATGAAACGGGATGTAACACGCTACGCCCGCTCATGCAGTGTATGCCAACGCGTGAAGCCGCGTGGTGGACGCCCACCCGGGCTCATGCAGCCGATCCAAAGCCAAACACCATGGCAAATAGTGGCTTGTGACGTCATGGGACCCAAGAACACCGAGAGGAAACCAATTCCTTCTCGTCGTCACAGATCACTTCACTAAGTGGGTGGAACTGTTCCCCCTACGAAGGCTGACGGCACGCATTATCATGGAAAAGCTCATCGAAGTGTTCACGAGATTCGGCTATCCAAAGCGGTTAATTACGGACAATGCGTCCTATTTCACCGCCAAAATTTTTGTGGACTCTTGTGCAGCCCTGGGCATTAAGCACAAGAGAACAACCACGTACCACGCCCAGGCAAATCCAACCGAACGTGTAAACCGCAACATCAAGCACATGCTTGTTGCTTTTGCGGGGACGCACAAGGATTGGGACAATTGCGTCCCTGAAATCGGATTTGCTCTGAGGACGACCGTGAACCGCTCGACTGGCTTTACTCCCGCCACTCTCAATTTTGGGAGAGAGCTGCTGAATCCAGTAGAACATACTCTACAGGAACGCGGCACGGAACTGGCTGCTTCGTCGGCACGCGCCGATTATGCAGCTGGGCTGCGCGCGAAGGTGACGGAGGCTTTGGGCAAAGCACGACGGAACCTGAGCACTGCTCGTGGGGAGCAGAAAGCGCAGTATGACCGCTCTCATCGGGACGTTCAGTACAAAGTGGGCGACCTGGTGTTGAAGCGCAATCATGTCCTAAGCGATGCCAGTAAGAAATTCTCAGCTTCTCTGGCACCGAAGTGGATAGGACCGTACCGGGTAGGAGAGACTGTCTCTTCTCTCGTGTACAAGCTGACGGACTTAACGCTAAGACCGATCGGCGGACCGGTGCATGTCTGTGATCTCAAACCCTACTATGACAGAGGGAATGAGTGGCCCGAGGGAAACGCTTCCCCGCGCCCGCAGGCAGTGGCATCCGAAGGCACGGCTCGACGTACGAGCTCAGTGCGACGTTACAACTTGCGATCTCGGCAGAACTAACTCTGTCCGGTTCGTAGGGGCTTTATTGTGCGTGATATCGGATGGGACGCTCCTCTGATATCTAGCATGCATCCTTCGAGAGCGAGCACGCGCTTGCTTTTTCGGAGAGTAAGAGAGAGGGGCTAACTTGTTGTTCGAGTCGCAGATCACCCATCGGCAGCACTTCAACAACAACCAAGCCGAAACGACCGTTTTCGCCAGCAGATGCCCCATAGCCTGGCACTTCATCAAGCCGTCAACGCAAGCGTCTTACAGCAGAGAGCGGCGACACCAAAAGCCCACAGCAGCAGCCAGAGTCAAGGCGAAAGAAAAAAAAAACAGCAAAACAGCTTCCGGTCCCGAATGGCCTCGGTGCAGAAGAATTCGCGGAACCACCGCACAGCCCGGCGAAGAGTTGCAGACCCGGCGACCGAACTACGGAGTGCACCCGCGGTACGAGCGTGGTATCCCGCTGCGCAGAACGGGGGTTGCAGCCGGCCAGCCGCAAGCGTCGGGGGACTTTCTACTCCAAACGCTTAGAAGAAAAGAAGCGAAAGGGAGAGAAAGAAAGAACGAGAGGCGAGCGGAGGAGGCCGCTGGACAGAGCACGACGCATCCACTTCGTTCGTAATCGCTTCACGCGTCGGCACGGCAACATACAACAGCTCATAACACCATGTCCGCGCAGGGTGCGGTACAAGCCGACATCACGAAGAGGCGCTGTCCTGGCCCGCGCCGGAGCCCGGGCGCACGCTACAAGCGGCCGCGCCATGCGTATCCGGTTCCCGTTGCCCAAAAATCGCCCAACACCAGCAACCAGGGAGGTGCGGAGGCAGCGCCAAGCCGTCCGGACGCCCCCGGATCAGCCGAGCCTGTCGTCCAGGGTCCATCACCAGCACCGGGCACGAATCACAAAACGCGCTCGGTCGCCACCTGGACGTTTCAGGCCGGCACGGAGCCGCCCACCTCCTACTTCTCGGCGGCACCGTGGAAGAAGCAGGAGCGGGCGCAACGCTCGAAGCCCGAGAACCGGCTGTTCGCGCCATTCCAGGGGCGGACGATCGCCGACATCAACCGACAAGCAAGGGGAGCCTGCCTCCCGCCGACACCTGGGTCCACCTTTTGTGAATGCGGCGGGCTGCTGTTGCATGACGTCCACGGGCGTTCGCTCTTGCATAAAGGGTGGGCGGCGGCACAAAAGGACGGCAGAGCGGGAAGCGCAGCCCCTGCGACGGACGACATCATCCGCCGCCTTCAAACGGAGCCGCAATTCGCCAGGTGGGTGGCGTCGCTGGCTTCGGGAGCGACGACGCAAGCCCCGGCGGATCCACCGTCACAGCCGCCGACCATCGAGCAGCGGTCAACACCGGCCAACGCCACACCTGACACGGCGTCGACCGACGGACCAGCGACGCCGGTCGTGGACGAGACCGACTGTGCGCTGGTGGACTTGGACTTTGACGTGTTAATTTAATTTGGCCCCTCCTCTTAAGCCCCAGGTGATGGCGGTCTTCTTTTTTTTTTGGCTAAAGGGTTCAATTAAGGAGGGGGGGATGTGGGGTTGCACACGCAACCCATTGTCTTCAACGCGGCGGCACCTCGGCTTCGCGCTACGTTTGTGCGCGCAGTGGCGAGGGGGGTTGCGTGGGAGAGGGCACGTGCCGCTCCCGCAGCCTTTCGCGCCCTGCTCCCTGGCCGAAGTCGAGATGCCCCGTTTTCCCTCCTTGCCCTTTTTCTGGAGAGACTCCTCTCCAGACCCCAAGAGATGCGCGCGGCTTTCTTGGGGACCGCCTTGTCTTTCGACTCGAGCAGCGGTGACGACCACAGCTTGATCGAGTCGGGAGCCACCCAGACGCCATCACCCCCTGCGCAACGCCCGGTCTATTGTGAGGTAACTTACTGCCTCTGGGCCGGACGGCGAAGCCACGAGAGGTGAGTTGAACCTTATCGCTCTAAATCTCGTGTGCTTCCCATTTTGTTGTTGTTTTCACGTTGTCGTGCGGAACTTACTCCGCCGCTTCGTTCTTACCTTGTATTTTGTTGCGTTGGTGGCGCTTTTGACACAATAAACTGTGTCAGGCAAAGAACTCGTCTCTGTTACCACTGGCCTGAAACCCGCCGCGGTCGCAACTTACGCGAACCGCGGGATAGGGGGTCACAGCTCTGACTGTTAGGGCTGCTGCGTAGCACTAGTAGCGAGTAACTACACTCCTCTAGTGCGCTGTGTGATCCAAAGACGGGGCAGTTTCGCACGCGCGGATCTGTTCGTTACTAAGTAACCCCTATAAGGTAGGGATTAATAACAATATCATGTGGAATAAGTGTCATTTCTGGACTTCATGCCGAAACTACGGCATCTATATGTCACAGTGACATTACAGATTTCCCAGTATTTTTTCCTCCGCATTTTCAGTGCACTGGCTCGATAAAATTTCCTGAAACTTGCAACGTGAAGTTCTCTGGCTCTCTCGGAACGCAATGTAGTTATATTTCACATATTTAAAAAATGATGCGAGCATTACCGGGTGCAGCCAAATCTATGACATCATGGCAAGTTGGTGTGGTAACCTCAAGCCGGCATCGCTGCCTGCCCTTTCTTATGGCGCGTTTCCTCGCTCGCCAAGCGTCTTTTTGCAGGAGTGGCGCTTTTGGTACAGCGAAACGGTGATCTACGAACACGAGCAAATTTTTTGAAGCTTTTTAGCATCGCCTGTTAACTTATTTAATGCCATCACTAACTATGCTGTTAATTCCATTGCAGGTTTCACCCTCTGATTCGGATCGCCCTTCCAACCTGTTTTGTTACCGTGAAGTGCAAGTCGCACTTTATTACTTTACTAAAACAGTTCACAAGGTCTCGCTTGCCATTTTTTATTGAGTTTTCCGTTGCTACACTGCAATATCTTGCCAGCAGAGTTGCTGGTACAACACATTTTCCATGACAAGATACTGGTATGTTCACTACAGAAATTACTAGTGGTAAACCGAGCATTAATGTCTCTGGATGTCATTAGTCGTGTCTGCATGATAACGATGGTACATCATATGTGTATTTGTCTATACTTCATCCTCTGGCCTCATACAACCTTGAAAACTGATGACTTTCAAGAAATCGGTTTATAAATTAAAAAACGTTCAATAATTAATGGACATGTGGAAAGCTTATTGGCTTTTGGCACTGAAAAAAATGCATTGCTTGAATGTTTATACAGCTCTCACGACAAGCATTTCAAAGATGGCGAATCACACTAGCAAGTGAGCAATAAAGTACCGCTAAAATGTAGGAAAATGCAAGCACAATGCGACAAAACGCGGCTAGCCTGTTGTTCTTTCGAATTATTTCGCAGGTGTCACGAAACGAGTTTTCTTGCAAGAATTGTCGATCGCGGTACATGACGCTGTCTTCGAACCGCACACGCTGAACTACCTTCCCTGCAGTCACTTTTTGATGAGCACGCAGTTTATTTTCGTGCTGCTGGAAGCACTGTGAAAGACGCTCTTCAAGTACTGCATCGTCAGGTTTCCGCGAAGTCCGGCGGCTATCTCGCCCCACCGAAGAACAGAAGAGACGACGGACTGCCATTTGCCCTGGATGTGCAAGAAAAAAATGACAAGACGCTGACCAAGATTAGACTGTCGGCATCCTCATGTTCATAGCTCCACGTTTTCGGCACCACAAAACAACTACAGGGCGTTTCAGCTAACTTGTGCCAATTATACTTTACAATTTTCAACGCCCTAAAAAAAGGCTGGAAGAAAATTCAACAAATGAGCATTGATGAAATAATCTGACGCTGCTAAAGAATCGTTACAACTTTTCTAGGAAGCATTTTTCATCTTCGTTACTGTTATGCAGGTTAATTAAGCAATTCTTGTTAATTACCCAGAAGAGTGTAGGATTGGGCATGTTGGTATACCATGATTACATTTCTTAGCAGCGTAACAAACAAGAGGGGACAGAAGAGAGGAGACGGAGCGCTATTTAGCACTTTGTCTCCTCTCTTCTGTCCCCTCTTGGTTGTTACGCTGCTAAGAATTGTAATCAACTACCCAGCTTATCAGATTGCCAGTCATCTTAGCATGGATGAAATCTTCCGAAGTTTCAAAACAAGTGCTACAACTTTTGCATTGAAGATTTTTCGCTATAGTTACTAATTAAGAAGTTAATTAAGGAGTCTTCATTAATTACTCAACTTGGCAAACCGGAAAAAATATCCTGACGTGTTGCATATGGCTCAGACCAATATTAGGCTAATTCGACACGCATTGCATACATGTTTGTTTTTGCAATACTAGGTGCAAGTTAGCTGAAACGCCCTGTATGCTCAGCTACAACCTAAGCAACAATGTCAGCTCCGCCCACAGCCATGGCTGTCCCTCCCACAGAGCGTTTGCATAAATGCTCCAGCCAATAGCAGTTACTCACTTTCATGATGTCAAGCACTTCTCGTGTTTCAGATAATTGACTTTCCCACACAGACACGTTTGTGTTGTTGGTTTTAGGTAAGAAACTTGAACGTACAGGTAAATGTCATCAGGAATTCTGACATCGCTGCTCAGCCAAACATAATGTTTTTGGTAATAACGACACACCTTTATCTCTTAATATGCGTAGTATTTACATTAGCTAAGCAAGAGTACTTGAGGTTTGAACAGAAACCAGGCAGCACGACTGCCTCTCACAGGTGAAGGCAGTCGTTCTGTTGGCAAAGCTGACATATTTTCTTAAGATTGTAACCCAGTATAGTTATGTTCCTAAAGCAAACAGTAAATTCGCATCTTCTTTCGCTGCAGCTTCCATGTAGAACTCACAGCCACCAAATGTTAAAAATAAGTCAAATACAGAACAATGGAAAGTCAGGCAAGTTGTTTTCGATTCGCAACGTGAAATGACATGAAAAAGACGATAACACAGAATTGAAGACAGGATGACGTGCCTAGTGTGCCATCGCATATTTTCTCATTTGTGTCGTCCTATCATGTTATATGACAAATAGATGTGGATTTCAAACATATTCACTTGCTTAAAATTTTTTAGCGCCTTTGTTTGCTGCTTTTGCTGACATGTTTTATGTCAAAAATCAAATTCTGGAGTTTTAAGTGCCAGAATTAACAGATTATCAGACATGCCACAGTGGGGACTGTGGATTAATTTTAAACAGCCTAGAGTTCTTTAACGTGCATTTAAATCGTTACACACACACACAAGATCTTTGTGAACAAGGCTTCAGTGTCGGAGGCAAAGCACCTTTTAAAAGAAAACATTTCTAACTTAGTCAGCACTGCGTTTTTTCATCGTACGGAATTATGTCCAACTCTTGATTTCGTAAGAAAGACCCATTTATTAGTTTGCTCCTCCATCAACAGATGGCACTACTATCGGCGGACCTTAGTGCGGATTGATGCCATGCCGAAATTCCCATGCATAAATCCTGTGAGGGGATTCACAACTCATGTGACAAGAACTTTGGTCACGCATCACTCCCGGCAAGAGACAACGGAGGCGTCTTTTTCAAGTTCCAGTACAGGAGAGCAGCTATTTGTGCGAGCATTCTGTGTCATTTCTGCTCTAGTCCAAAATGTCATTTTGCACAGGAGCTTCGTTATGTCTAAGCACGAGTTGCAAAAACTACGGGGCAGCTTTCCTGCACTACAAAAGTTCGTGCACTGCAGCAGTGCGTCCTGTCCTTGCTACATTTGTTACGTGCACTGTAGCGTTTCACGTGTATGGCCATAGTGATGTGCACGAATGAGAATGCGCGTCGCGTCTCCCCTTAGTCTGGCCATTGGAAAACACTTGAAACACTGCGCTACACATAACTGTAGCAAGGATGCAATGCATTGCCACTGTGCTGGAACTTTTATATTGCAGGAAAGCTACCTTGAAAGACTTTGCAACTTGTCTACACTATGCAAAACTAAGCTTCTTTGTGCAATCTAATATTCCGCCACAGTTGGAATTTACAGCGGCGGCGAAATTACAACTTTTCGTACATTACAACTTTTCGCATTGCAACGCATCGCAGGCCTTTCCACACTACACGGATGTTGCAACACAAATGCAAGTTTTTTACTACTATAATGTGCAGTGTACCTCATCGGGTCCGTGAAACAGGAATGTGATGTGTGGCTCTTGCATTCGCAGATTTAGGATGTCATCTGGATGGTAGGCGTGCTTAGCAACCTTGTGGGCTGTAAAGAATTGAACGGTCTTTAGGAAACATCTGAGCTTATCTCACCACAGTCATTTTACATTGTGCACACATACACATGAAAACATTGTACTGTACACGTAGATACATTGTACGCACGTCTTGGTGATATCTGCATTAGTAAGCCACCTGTACCATCGCCTACAAAAGAGTTAAATTTCCTGCGAAAACGCTGACATCTTGGTACTGTCCGGTTATCACCTGTTACGATGCTGTTGTATGGATGACTGCCTCGTGCATGTCTGTCGTTATCACCCCGTGACCTTTGTTCACTGTTGCAGCTGTGGTATATTTAGGGTGGTCGGGGTCTCGAAAAATAAACTTTGTTGTTGCTAGTAGGGCTGCGTGTGTTGTCTTCTTTTGTCCTTGTGTCGAGTTCGTGCTGCAAACAACTCCTCCATGCAAAAATGTAACAAACTGACGTGGAAGGCGAAAAAAAGAAAGAAGCTGCCATTGAAATGCGGTTTAACGGGACCCCACCTCTTGAAAAAACGACAGAAAAGCGTCAGCACTCCAGAAGTTATACGTTCCACAAGATGCGTATAAAAATTCGCCCTTTAAGAATAAGGATGACACAGAAACACAGAAAGAGACAAAAGACGTAAGTGCTGATGTTTGCGTTTACGTTTTGTCTATCCTTATGTCCTTATTCTTGATGCACGCTGCCATAAGCTATCCCAATTAATTGATACATGTTGCTGAGTAATTTAACACCAAATTTTTTTAGCTCACCAAAACGTTTTCCCTGTGGCCTAACCAAAACCATGACGTTCACGGGTGTCATCGTTTCCTCTCACTCCCGCATTGAATAGCTATTTATTGGCACTGTATTGAACCAGCAGCCTGCACAACATGACCAAAATGAAAAGAAAGTGCCACACAAGATTTTCTTGCTGGTCCCAAATGACCTTGTATACCATCCAAAGTTGTCAGAGCACGCTTTCAGAGCAAAATGCTTGGATGTCTTAGTGCTGGCTTTGCAGATTGCCTCTGAAGAAGGAATGTGAACTTCACAAGGACAGACATTTAGCTAATACGCAGTAATAAATTTTCAGCGCAGAGGTAGTGCAAGGACTAGGAATGCACGCAATACTAGCGCCAACTTACAACAAACACGAATGCATGCGAAGTGATTAGTGTTTGTGTATTTATTGTAAAAGAGAAAGATGTCTTTGCGCATGACGTCTTGTTGCAGCACGTGGCATCATCAGCATATAACTTTGTGCCTCAGGTGAAATAAACCATTGTTGAAAGTATTGCCTTTCAACAAATAAATCTTACTTGTATTCACACACTCCTCAGACCAGAGTTTGTTAGCAAACCTATAGTGCTCAAATACATGTATCAGTTAATTGTGATAGCTTATGACACTATCCATAAAAAATTAGGATGACCCAAGGATTAGGAAGACCCAAGAATTGAGAAGAAGACATTGCTTTGGTGCTCAAAAATTTATTGCGGAATAACGTGAAGGCCATACTACATACAAGGACAGTAAGTCATACAGTACTCACCATTGTATACGACGACGCACACTCTGTTGGCACACTGTTCTTTTCGCAGGCTCTCTAGCCATGCGGTCACACTCGTGCAACTGCAAGTAATCGTATATCAAGAGTGAAATTACCGTATAATTCCAAGCAAGCACCCCTTCCCCTTTTTGGGAGATTTGAAATATGCACCAATGACTGAGCAAGCACCCCCCCCCCCTTCTCCCCTCACCTTTTTTTTTCCAGCCTGTTCTCCGCTACCAAATCCCACAGCACTGGTTCCTAGGAACCCAAGTTCTGAGAGTCTTCAGATATGTGGACGATTTCTTAGTAGCCTTACAGTCTAGTGCCTCGGTGTTGCATTCTGAGTTGTCACGTACTGTTGGAACATTTGAAGAACGTCTTTTTCCCCTTGTTATAACACATGAAATTCCACACGAGGACTCCCTCATGTGGCCTTCTTTATTGTGCCTTCTTTATTCTTAGCAGTACTTTCACAGCCATCTTGAATGGCAGTGAAAGTACTGCTAAGTCCCCCCCCCCCATTCTTGTCCAGTTACCTTCACCATAGGGGGGGGTGCGCTTGCTCAGGATTTTTTGGTACTTAAAATTGTACATTGTGTCCGAGGCACGAGCTACAAATACAGCCACAAGTTTTTTCGTTAACTGTGAAGGTTTTCTTTCCGAGAATTCTGTGTGGATATCGTTTGTAACTACGTGGCACAGACAGGTGAGTGATAACTTTTTCTCTTCTAAAACCTTTCTCCATTTTGTGGGTTTCTGCGGAACTGGGGTGCTATTCTGGACAACTGTCAAATTCTGCCATGTTGTTGTTCTGATTCTGCCATCTTGTCAGTTCTGATTGGCCCAGAGGGCTGCTGCTACAGCAGCTCTTAAGGGGCATTGTGGGGAGCATGTCATCGCTTCATTTTCGTTTCTTCATCGGTTGTGAAGCTGACGCATGTTATCTTTTGGAATCAACGGGGAATGCTGTGATGAACCTTTGCAGCCCCCCCCCCCCTTAAGGGGGACCCTGTGCATACCTGTGAGCACCCCCAATCTGCCAATAGCAATAATTAATAACTAATTGGCATCACGGATAGCCAGGACTTGTAGTTACCGCCAGCCGTAAAGAGAACTAGAGAACATAAACACAAACCTCACGAGAGAAGCGACGTCTAGGATGACGACGCAGAGCAGGTTGTTCTGGATGCTGGGGAGTTCAGCGAGCGTTTCCAGAGACTCGAAGGCATCGCTGCAAATCAGAAGGTAGCGTGGGAAAAGCAGCTGAAAGTGACACAGCTTGCAGTTTATCACTTCTACTACGTCTGTAGACTATTTTACGGATGGCTTTCGGTGCCGCCATATTGGGCTGTTAACCTTACCCTTTTCTATCTTTAACAACTAAACGAACAGTGCCACGGTGGACGTATACATATAAAAACAAGTGTCCTGGGAGCCACACATAACATTGATACGAGTACATGTATAACACTGCTACACAGACGATGGTGTTTGAATATTCATAATGAATACCAAATACCCTCTGCATGCGCCGCTGCTATTTGAAGACATTTTAAAAAAATTGTGCCTTGGTACGAAGACATCGTGTCCGAAGGGGGCAGGCTGCCTTGATAAGTGCAATGTGGAACAGATACAAACGTGGTACTTGCGCTGTGCACGGTCGAAATTCAGCCCACTCCGACAATTTGACGAGCTGATCGCGCAGTGTCTCTCGCATGGCCTTGTCCACACCGATGACCTGTTGAGTGGAAAACACTACTTTTGGCCGACAGTAGAATCCGTGGTTTACACAATCTTTATTTATTTACAGCATACTGGGCTCGAAAGAGCAAGCAGGGGGGGGGGGGGGCTTAAAAAAAATTATGGCAGCTTTTCATTAGTGGTGCCAAGCCTGAAGAGTGGAGCTGAATGGCTTTCCTTGTTTCTTTCTTTCTCTCCGTTTCTTGTAATTCTCTTTTGTATCTATTTATTTCCATTTCTATCTCTTTCTTCCTCTCCCTCTCTCTCACGTGCTCCACTTCGCCGAGCACGCTCGCATCTGCTGCAGGGCCGTACCCAGTAATTTTTTTTCGGGGGGTGTTTGTGTGTAGAACGGCTAACTTTAGCAACTGGTGGTCGCTGTGAAGGCGTGCAAGTATTTTTGTATCACCCGGAAAGCGAAGTATGAAAAAATTTCGGGGGGTGTCAGAACTCCCCCCCCCCCTTATTTACGGCCATGATCTGCTGTACTCGGTAGAGGGGCGTGCCCAGTTCCTGTGGCGCATACCCACCTGTGGAGTTTTTGCACGACGGAGCACAAGTTACCGATAGCTTGAACAGCTTAGCTGTTGAAACTAATTGACAAAATAAATTCAATAAAAACGTAAGCAATAAAAACAGGGTGAGGGTGAGGAACACAGTATAACAAAGACAGCAAGATAATGCAAACTGTAACTAGGGAAATATATAATGCATTGTGAAACAGTCGTATGAGCAGAAAGATACATAGTTATCAAAGTCAGGATTATCATTATTACAAACGCCTCGAGAGGTAACGTGTTACATTCATTGATGGTGGGAGGAAAGAAAATTCATGAAAAGATTAGTACGTGCGAAGTAAGGGTTCAAGAGCGTAAGCATATGTATGTCTAGTTTGTCTTGAAATTCGGTGCTCGAGAGTGCAGAAAATTCAGCCTAGCAACTGCTCTTCGGTATTGCAAAGTAGGGGTGTTATTAATGGCCATGAGCGTTATTGGCGAGTCATTTCTCTGGTAAGCGTTTAACATAAAACGAACCGCTTTCCGTTGCACCATCTCAAGTTTCTTCACTTTAAATGTGGGTCCCGAACGACATTAGCATAATCTAACTTTGGTCTTATAAAAACATTGTAGGCCAACAGTTTGATTTCTGAGGGTGCTGTTTTTAGTTTCTGCCTCAAGAAACCGAGCTTTTTGAGGACGCTACAACACAAACATTCTACGATTCGAGGCGTTCGATGGCGCGCTTACCGCGAACTTCATCGTCAGGAAAGGAGCCTGTCGCACTCCGTCCGCCATCTCAGCAGCGCTGGTGTTATTCATGGCTGTAAATGACGCACCTAAGAAGACGGAGTGGCCTGCAGTAGTTGTGCGAAAGTCAATTGCTTCGGCTCTTGCCTGAAGCAACGCAGGAAAGAACGCTTGAAACACTTGAAACACCCGCTTGCAAAACGCATTGATTTCTCGGCTACGGCTACTGTTGGCTGCTACAAATTTTTCTGACCAGTGTTAGCAGATCAAATATTGTAAACTCGATCTGGGCAGCGTGGGTCGCCCAAAGCGTTGCCCAAGGAAGTTCTTGGTTCATGCGCGACGTAGGCCAGTAGTAGCCAGTGTCATGCACGAAAAAAAAAAAATCCTTTATACCCAGCGCTTATGCAGTTCTTGTGTAGGTCTTGGTGGTGTTCCAAATACTGCGCTAAATCCTGCGCTAATGTCTTTCTTGTGTAGGCCCCGCTTTAGTTCTAAATCATGCGCCGATGTTCTTGCGCAAGCCCTGGTGTAGTTCTAATCCCGTGCTAATGTCGTTCATATGCAAGTCTTGGTGTAGTTCTAAATCCTGCGCTTAATGCAGCTTCACTACCGTGAAACCTGAGGAAGTGCGTAGTACGGGGTACCTTGGCAATCGTGCGCTGGCCGAGGCGGTGGCGCCCTCTCTTGTGCGGCACGGGAATCAGCCGGATGTTTCAAAAGCGTTTTCCGCGATTTTAAGTAAATTGTTGCGATTAATTCTTTGTTATTTCTGCAGTTTATATTATTGTAGACCTTATTAGTTTATTTTGCACTAGTTCTGAGCATGTTAGCCTTGTTTCAGGCCTGTACTGACCACTGCCTTTCTAATGGCAGTGGTCAGTACAGACCATGTGACGCGAGACAGTGGATGGACGACAAGCCAGGACCCTTAAGTGCTACGCACTTAAAATTATCCTAAACTTCTAGTACACACCCACATGCAGTAGATGAAGAATGCACACGTGATCATGGAAACTATTAGGACGCCAGCAGTGTATTTTTCTTTCTGCTGCGAATATCTGTGGCAGTGCAGCTAGATCACACCTTACTGCACCTTATTATTAATTCCTGTGCATTCCGCTTCCATATGTTGAGAGAATGCCCTTTGCAACACTACACATCACCACGAAACCTTCCCAGCAAAGCAACAGCTCTCTTCATGGTAGAACAGTGGACTGCACAAGCCTGACAACGCCAACATAACCCTCCCCCACCTCCCTTTTCTTGGTCATGTAAATGACAAAATGCCTTAAACTCATTTTACTAAGGATCATTAAATTAAACTAAGGTGAAAGTTTAAAAATTAGTTTAAAACGCACGAAGACGCGGACAACGGTAGTCTACAGGACAGCACATCGGTGCGCTTCAAACTCCCTTCCATGGTACAATTTTCTTTGTTTTCTTCGATATAATTTTTTTTTATGCTTTATGTATTGTGATTTTTCTGTAACCCCCCCTACTCAATGCTCCTCTGGGGCCTGTAGGGTAACATGAGTAAATAAATAAATAAATAAATAAATAAATAAATAAATAAATAAATAAATCTTAAACATGAACACCCACGAACTCGCCCAACTCGCCATCTTGTAAGGTGAATGAACACAACAAAGACTAATAACATTAGTAGACACACACTCTAGGGGTGCCTTTGATAAATTGTCCGCTTCATTCAATTCTTTTTATTGTACTGTTTGCATTTGCTTGTTTTGTAGGTTCTTACGTGTACCTTTCCAAGCCCTTGCAGTAAACAATGTTCCTATCAGAAGCTGTTGCTGCACTGAAAATACTGGTGTACAGTGAAAAACTTCCACATGCCAACAGTAATAAACTTGCACAAAAGTTAATTCGAGGGACAAACGTGACAAAAAAATTAGATCAAATCTTTTATTGCACTGAGTGAGCAAAAATTCACAGGTCACTGATGTGCAACAATGATAAAAATCTTAAATGAGCTGTCCAATCAGGCAAATGTAGGGGCAAATACAACCATAATTTCGCAATGACCACCATGACTCTTATGCAAGTAATGACAGTAAGTCGTGTTTGGACAATCTCAGTGCATAATGGAAACGTAAGAAACCCAGAATTCCTATCTTTGCATTTCAACGAAGAGTTTTCATGAGATGGAGATAGCGTAGACACGAATACCAGAATATGTGTAGAACAACACTGTGTGTGGTGAAAATTTGCAACGCTGTGACACACTGCAGTGCATCGAAAGAGATGTTTTTGTACTCCATGATACTCAAAGAAAAGGAGATAGCAAAACACTTTCGTGACGATTGTTTCACCAGTGGCAGATTCATGGCAGCAAATGTCTGGAAGACTATTGGTCATTGCGATGAAGATTTAGTACACTTTGATTGAACTGAGTGCCACTAGCGCGAATACACATGTACACACTTTCAAGTATTCTGGTACTCGTCTTTTTAGTACGTTTTAGGTATGCTAAGAAGTTATTAGCATTGCTTGCCATCTTTTACGCTATGGTAGTACTTTTCATGGACCCCAAGTGAGACAAGCCAGGCAGCTAAAACCACATTCTTTACGATGCCTTAATTCACCCAAAGGGTCAAACTTAAGCATCCATTCTCTGGCAGTTAATAACACAGCAGAATTGTCACTCCAACGTTGCAAAATTCACTGCTGTACTTTTGTGAAATATAACACTCAATCTTATATCCACAAATTCAGTTTCTATTGTTGACATTTCTTCAACCCACACATGTATCAGTCAAAAGTGAAGCATAAATCCACATTTAGCTTACAGTCTGCTAAGATATAAAGTGCAACACCTATTTGGTGTTCAAACAGCAACCACTGCAACCTTTTGAGCTAGAAGCTCATGAACGTTATACCAGGTATACCTATCTTAATGGAAACACAAGACGTGTACACATTTCAGTTGTCTCGTATCAGCTGGAGCACTTGAATTAAACATTAAAAATTGCAGTGATGTTAGCTAAACAACAAACTTTCACTTTTGAGCTGCAGAATTGAAGTCAAGCAGTATTTAGGTAATTACCAACCATTTAGCCGAAATATGTCCATAAGTCCTCGAAATTTGTGGCAAAATGCGCTGACAACATTAACCGAACAGTTAGACTTAAGTTAGCTCTAAAAAAGTGTCGATAAGTTTACACTTATCAGAACCCTATTTGCCACACTGTTCAAAGTATAAACTGAAGCATCAAAGCATTTTACCACAGATTTCAAGAATATATTTCTAAAATTAGCGTGTTTAGCTCAAGATTTCTGCTTAATTGGTATTAATTCATTACTGGTTGACTTCATTTATGCAATTAGGAGTATGCACTTTAAGGTAAATAACTCTAAATTACTGAAAACTGAATGAGTTAGCATGACTGCAATTTTGCCGCACAAGTATTGTCTCCTTCCTCAGATGACCCTGCATAACTGCAGTACCTATCATAGGATCTCGCTGATAACGTGTTTCCATTAAAATAGATAAGATGGTACAGCTCTTGCACAGAATAATACCTATGATAAAATATTAAAAAATATTTAGTGGGTGAACAAGGAGAATTACCAGCATAGAATTCAATGTCATGCTGGCACACTATTAAAGTCTGCAACAAAGGTCGACGGGGCATGAGATTTGAGCCAAATGTGATTTCCTGCTGTATGAAGACTTCGCACTTGTACAAATCAGTCTGTAGCTCACAAAAAGTACTACAGACCGAAACCTTTTCATTTGTGCACAGAAGCTTGGCAGGATTGACCCTTTTGACGGATCTTGTCCCCATAACTTTTGCGGCAAACTGTACATCTGCTGTTGCACTAGTGCCTCCGTAGTTCACAATAACATGACAATCGTCGTTGATGACAATCAATCAAGGCTTTTGTCAAAATGAAATTCAGTGCGGGACTACAATAAGGAAGACTCGCAATGAGCCTCAACATGACTCATTCTCGTGAAGCCATGCAAATACATGGCTACATAAGACTTAAGTACACACCCTGTCGCTTCACAACTCTGTCACAATTGTGACAGAGGAGATCGGTGAAGCTGTCATCAAAGTACTGCTACTGTCGTGGACAACCGAAATGTGAGTGAAAAAGCCTACCGTACTCGTGGCAAGTAATGATGCAAATTGCAATTTTGAAACTATACGTCAGCTATTGCCAAAGGCGGCGCAAGCCTCAAACTAAGTGTTCAAGATGGAATCGTGCCGACATTCTTAACGTAACAAAAGTAAAAAAATGACAACTGCGTCAAACTTAGCCTTACCTCAGCTTCCATTGTTTGTCCATGACAGTAGAAGTTCACACGATATGATACAACAATGAACACACATCAACGAAGGTGAAATAGGGAACGAGATAGATAATTAAGCGAAAGAGACAACGAACCTTATCTATTGAGCTAGGTTCAACGCCTTGAAATAATCAAACTGTGCACAGTAATGTTTGCAATGTTAGGTAGTCATTGAAACACAGGCAGCCGTTGTCAATGAAACCTAAAGCTGATTACAATGACCATCATGATCACGCTATTGTTGACCAAGAAAGCATCAGGGTCATCTTAACTTTTCATCTAAGATTTAGGTGCAGGGAAAACACTGTAAAAGGAAACAGAAAGAACCACAACAAATACTATGCCTAAAGATGTACGTCGCATTATGATGAAGACTCTGAGGGCATAATAATTCAGTGAGGAAACATTCTTGCACAAACACCTTCAAGAAAAAACACAAAACAAAAGCGCAACGCATGCCATGCTTAAAAACATCACCTGCTTCACTATGCACAACCAAGACGGTAGCGAGGGTGTAAAATGTTAGTGAAGAAGTTTTCTTGTGCAAACGCACAAACACAAACACAAATAAAAACACAACATATGCCATGCCTAAAACATCATCTGCTTCTCCATGTATGACCAAGCCTAAAGTTAGGACATAAAATCTTAGTAAAGTTTTCTAGCACAAACACCGTCCTAAAAACAAACACAAAAGAAAACACAACGTTTAAAATCATCTGCTTGACCGCATATGACCAAGAAAGAGGGAATCTAATTTTAGTGAAGAAGTATGTTTGTGTGAATGCCATTATTAGAACATATAAAAGAAAACTCAACTTATGCCATGCCTAAAAACATCACTTGCTTCACTACACATGACCAAGACAGTAGCGAGCGCACAACGTTCTGAAGAAGTTTGCCTGTGTGATCCCCAGCATTAGGAACACATGAAAGAAAACACAACAAACACGACGTAAAAGACATCGCATGTCTTAATACAACCAGGAAGCACAGCGAGCACATAAAATTTCAGTGAACAATTTTGAATGCGCAAACAAATCTTTAAAATAAATATGAAAGAAAACGCAGCACATGCTACACCTTAAGACGTTGCCCATCTCACTCTGTAAGTACTAATAGCTGCTCTGAATTGTACATTTAGGTGAGGCATGTGCTTTTTCAAAAATTTATGGCCTTCCCAAGAGCTGCGCGATCGCTACATTTACAATTGATGCAATATTTCACTGCATTTGGCTTTAAACATGCATACATCCGCATTAAGCGTTACGTCAGCATCCATAGCATCATTGCCCCGCAACGTAAAAAAAGGCATTTGAGTTGCATTGCACTGAAAGACAGTTTTTCATGAAAGAGTGCACGACTCCTTACATCATGTGACAAACCCGCGTAGGTCATCCCAAAAATAAAACAAACAACAAAGAGACACTTAAAAGAAAGCAAACCAAAAACCATGATCTCTTGCACTGTCAGAAGTCACACTTCTTTTCACAGATCACAATGAAAAAAACAAAAAACGGTCCATTTGTCCTTCACGAGGCCTGAGCAGAAAATGGTCCTAGTCAACGTAATATTCAAAGAGTTGACTACCAAAGTCTATTTAACACGGGAGCTAGAATAATTCATTCAGTTTAGACCAAAAAGCTGCTATTTGCATTTAAAGCCAGCTACAAAACCAAAACACATGTGTTGCACGCAGCTAGAGAAAAAACACAAAATAGCGACGTTAGGACAAAACTTGTACTACATACATAAAAAATTGTTCAGGAACATAGCTTGAATGACAGCTTCCAAACAGACACCAAAGACATGACTGCTTGCATGTACAGCCCAGCTCACTCTCAAAAGGAACAGCTAATGAGCAAATCGGCCATATATTATGGTTGGAGTAGGCGACTAAGGCTGGTGAATTTTTTAATGCATACAGGTCCAACCTCAGTGCACTGCGCCAGCCACCTCCCGAGATGTAGTCGAAGGAATTTGGTACTAGTTGTAACGTGTTTGTTTACCAGCTAGGCATTTCCTTTGAGAATTTGCCATACTGTAAAGCATACAATTCGCTTAGCACGACAGATTTCATGAGACTATCACTCAAGGCATAAGCTTGGCCTTGAAGGGAACTGAACGTGGTGGCTTACGTTTCTTAAAAATGAAATAAGCTATAAAAGGAAGGGCATAGTCTAAATGCTCCGTGCCAAGCCATTCTATGGCAAAATGAAAACTACTACCGATTAGGACCCTCCTATAAAAGGTAGAAAGAATCAACCATCAGGTGATAAGAACGACGACACACTTCTGTCGCAAAATCACTGAAACGTATGTGCAAAATCACCGAACCATATGTGCAAAATCACCAAAACGAAAGTCGTTCTTGTAGTCAGAATTTTATCCTGCACCGAATTTGCGACAACTTCTGCTTTTTTTTTTTCTTGTGATTACGGATGAAATGCCTAACCTCACAACTTCACTCTACAGCCGCGATGCTTGTCAGTGAGCTGACGGCTACTATGCAACAAGCTAACGATGGCGCAGATGAAGTTAAAAAAAATATCTATAAAAATGAGTTAAAATGATGACATAAAGACCTGCATACCATAATCCCATTTTTTTTTCCGCTGGACACGAGGTCACCCAGCCTGATTACCCGAAACAAAAAAGAATGTAACAGGGAGGGGTGGCAATGGTGATGTGCAAAATTCTCTCAGGCACAACTCGTATTTACAAAGGTATATGCAACATTACTATCTTACAAAATACACTCAAACCTCATTATAACAAAGTCTCATCTGCCACGAAAATAACTTCGTTATATCCGAAAATTCGTTATAAACGTTTATTTTTAATACTGTAGCTATGACAAGGCTATTCTTTATTTACTTCGTTATAACCGATAATTCGTTATATCCGTGTTCGTTATAACAAGGTTTGAGTGTAGTTAAAGCAGCCACAGTAGTTTACAGAGTGTTGTCAATGTAAGCAGATATCAGTGACTCATTTACACAAAAACTACCGCCGCACGTCATGCACACATTGCACATTGAGGTTCATACATTTAGCGGTGATTATTTATCCAAGATCGTGCTTTGAATACAGCAAAACACGACGCAAAGACAAAAATTCGTCGCTAAATGGCAGGTACTGGTAAAGATCGCGAGGCAAACGAGACAGCGGGTTGACGTATGAGGAGCATCTGAATGAGTCTCCTATTGCGATAGAACACTCCGCATTTATACATTTACACTACGGTGACGATGAAGGGGCGATGAATGTTTATATTTTTTACAAGAACGCTGCGGAAGCGGAATGTTTTATCACAGCCTAGCCCCTTCCGCGACACGTGTGAATCTGGCAAACTCTCAAATATGGTGCACGCACGTCTTGGTGTGATATAAAAAAAAAAAACACTTTCTCGTCCTGGACGCACATACGTCCTGGACGCGCATGCACGTGCGTCTCATTCGCGCCTGTTTCGATGAAATTTGTGATGATGTTTGCTACGCACAGTCATCGCGGTCTAATGAAACTTGAACAACACACCGTCGATCCAAACGTCGATACTGTGGTCGAAACTCGTGAAGCAGCACGTCCTTGCAACAACCGATTGCAATACCGTATTTACTCGATTCTACCGCGCCCTCGATTGTAACGCGCACCCGTTTTCCGCGACCAAAAAAAAAAAAAAAAAATAATACATCGATTGTAACGCGCACCCATTTTGCGTGAGAGAAAAGAACAAAAAAAGTCCGTAGGAGTCAAACTTCGCACATTCAGAAGAACAAGTATCTGGGTTTTAAACAACTGAAGTTTCAAAAAAGTAAAACACAAAGTCAAAAAGGGGGCCTTGCCGTTAAAACTGTCACCACTACGGCGGCGATACGAGTCGCGTAATGGATCAGTCCTCGTCGCTGTCGGACAACTCCTTGTCGCTGTCAACACTCTTCGATTTCGGGAAACCGGCCCTGCTTTGGTCCAATGAAAGCTTTTCGTGAAGCTTTGCTGTAAAAAATCTTCTGCTTCTGTTTGCGCCAGTCTCGCACGCACGTTTCGGGAACTCCGAACGAACTATATCCGAACGACCGCGATGCGGCCCGATTTCCGTCCGTCTCTCTGCACATGTAATAACTATTCTTTGAAATGCGGCATCGTGGTACACTCGTCGAGTATTTGGAGTCGGCACTTCCATGCCGTCGATGCGAACGCAGAACGGGATGACAATCTCCTCGGCACACGTACGAACTGAAAAAATGGCAGAAATGGCCAAAAGGCGCGTAGGAGGCGGCCATTTTGAAATGTCGATGGCAATACGATAACCGAGTTTCTTTTTTTTTTTTTCGGTACTCGATTCTAACGCGCATGCGATTTTTGGACTCGTTTTTCCGGAAAAAAGGTGCGCGTTAGATTAGAGTAAATACGGTACTTCTTGCACATACAATCATCTGTCTTTTTTGTATTTCATTAGTCCACAACCTACACCCACAAAAAAACAAAATGCACTGGGAAATAATATGCGATCATTTACCACCCGTGATGTGCAATCGCAGGTGACGCTTCTCATTCTAAATGTATGAGCAAATGTGCGTACATATATACATGCATAAATATATACAATATATGCCTTTGATTGCAGCTGCAGAACGAAAGAACAGACGAACATAAAGAAGCACTGGTTTCATTAAAATGTTACTGTCCTAGTTGCATTAAAAGATGGCATCTACATCTGTCAGACTCCCTGTCATCTCTCAAAGAGACACGGTTAAACCCAACATCTCGCGGGACATCAGTTCCTTGGCGCATTAAAATCTTTCCTTCGTTAAGACATGGCGTAACTAAATTAATGAATCACTGTGTACGTTGCAAGTGCCGACATGGTGAGTCATCAAGAGATAGATTTTGATTAAACTTTGATTTTGAAGCTATGTACGCATGTTTTCTAGGAAGCAAGCTTTTGTGCAAAATCCTGCAATCTCCCGTGGATGGCTGTACTGTAAGGTAAAATGAAAAACGAAATATCACGACACGTGAAAATTGAAGACATTAGCAATAAGTCCGGTGACTAGAAAGGCAATCAGTACTTGGCTAAGCAGGTCTACAATGCCTCCGCAGGTCATGAATGTTCTTTGAGATTGTGCGCTGATAAACTCGGTTAAAATAGCAATGTCGTCAAGTGGAAAACGATGGATGAAGTCGCAGAAATATGGCTGTACACGAACTATGACGGTGGAAGCGCGAGAAAATTAAGATTGATGTCTCGTATGACTGGCGACAGGACGAGGGTTGAAATCATAAAAAAATTACTGCAGTACAAAGATCGTGAAAAAAGAAAGAGAGCTAAAACGCTTAGAAAAAGAAAGAAAGAATGGTTTGCAATGGGATGGTTGCGTAGTTCACGTTGACAAAAAGTTAATGCAGAATGGAGATCATGACGAACAAACGAAAATGCGTCATGACTGAGGACAGGATGAAAAAATGGCGGTTAAAGTAATTAAAAGGACGACTATGAAGATCGCGACATAGAAGCAAGTGAAAATGAAAACACCGTCTCGTAGGGCTTGGTGAGGCCGGGTACCACGCTGGATAACTTCTGCCATCGGCACCTTCGGCCTGAAGCACATTTGCAACACGAGTAAACAACATCAAAAAAAAAGAAGAAAGAAGTGGGGATGAAACACAAAGTACTGGCAGAGACCCACTTTCACGGGCTTGTGAAACGCAACGCGCACAATGCATAACGGCGATGCGTTGAAGAAGTGACGAAGGCGAAGCTACAGGAGAATGTGGTCCCTCGAGACGTGATCCCAAACGAGGAAAGCGTGCTCGGTGGGTCGTCGGCTCGACGGCGGAGGCAGTTATTGCGACAGCGGGACGGGGAACAAGGCGGCAATCCTTCTCTTCTTCGTGGTCTGGACGGGCGACGCAACGCAGTCGGCCTCCGACCTCGGCCTGGAACCTGAAAAAGGGAGAGAGACAGATGCATGCTACAGTGAAATTCAATCACTTTGTAGCTATAAATTAAGAACTCTGTGGTCCCTAATTTCACAACCACAAGTTCATCATTAGTAAAGAAAAGAAGAGAGGTCAGAGTTCTGTATCTGAATTTTCCAGAAACATAAAAGAGTGACATTGGGTGCTTTTTGAACCTATTTCGGGAGCGGGGCCATTATAAACAACCGGTAATAACTAAAGAGATTGCGCACGAATTATTTTTTGAGCCTCGAGATCTTTTGAACTAGTGCGGCTATTAAAAACTAATTGCAGATTTGAAATCCGCATAAAAAACTGGTCAATACAATGAAGTTTGGTTCATATTGACTCAAAAATAAAGAAAAACTTTTTAGGACCCACGTCCTAAATTGCTCGAAATTACCATGTCATGCCGTGACGAATTTGGTCTCTAAAGATAATGTTGGCTTTGATCTACGCGTTAGAGTTGAAATTACACCGCTATGACACAAACTGAAGACGGTGAAAACATAAGTGTGTTCGTTACTTAGCGCTAAATTGTCCTGTCTCGATCCGTGAGTACTGCACATCAACCGCACAACGGCGAGCTAGGCAACGTGTTGGTATCCTTGCCAGACTGTACTTGTACAGATCCCACGGTGAACCTACTACTAGGAAGAGATGCATTACAGACTAAATGACAAGTGAGGTCCCTAATGGCTCATTACACATTACAGGCCACACCATGGAGCGTAAACATGAGGAATGCAAACAGTACATGATTTGACAAAACATTAGCCTCATGCTAAGATACAGTATTACCGTATGTACTTGTGTAAGGGCCGCACTCCTACTTTGGAGGGGAAATTTCGAAAAAAAAATTCAAGTCCCGCCAGAAAGGTGTAGTTAGTTCTACTGCAGCTAGATGGCGCTGCCAGCTTTTCTGCTTCCGCCGAACTCGACGGCATTATTATTGCTTTGTGTGCCGCATCGTTGGCATCGTGTGGGTAGCTAGGCAGTGTTTCTTCAGATCGGTGTTGTCGGTGTCACTTCGTCTGTAGTAGTGAGCCCTGTTTGAGCCAGCACAGGTGAGGGACGATGGGCCGGCATTTGAGATCATTCACTGCAGCATTTACACTGCAAGTGATTGAATATGCCGACGAGCACGGTAAGCGGGAAGCTGGATGCAAATATGACGTCAATGACAAGCATGTGCCTTACTGGATCAAACAGAAAGATGCCCTCACCGCTATCAACAGGAGCCGAAAGGCATTCCGTGGAAAGTGTAAATACCCGGAACTTGAAGGCGAACTTGTCAAATGTCATCGTCACTTGAAGGGACGGCTACGCCGTCTCAACTGACATGATACGCGTGAAAGCCCTGGCCATCGCTCGCCACATGGAAATACCCCAGGCATAATTCCAGGCAAGTCGGGGGTGGTCTACGCGGTTTATGAACTGTAACCAGCTTTCCATCCGCCGCCGAACGACGCTTTGTCAAAAAGCTTCCAAGCGAGCATGAAAGCCATGTGATTAAGTTCCATCGCTTTGTAAATGGTCTCAAGAGGGAGCATGAGTACGACCTCTCCCAAATTGGGAATGCGGACCAGACTCCTGTGTGGTTCGATGCACCAGAATGCACCACAGTTGATTTAAAAGGACCGAAAAGTGTGTGTGTGTGTGCACAACCGGTGCAGGATGTCAAAGATGCACTGTGATGCTGTGCATCATGGCAGAAGACAGAAAACTTCTGCCGTACATCCTATTTTAGAGAAAGACTTCGAAAGGAGCAGTTCCCTCAGGGAATCATCGTACATGCCCAGGAAAAGGGTTGGATGTGCGAAGAACTTGTTGTAGACTGGATAAAGACCGTCTTGGCAAACAGACTTGGAGGCCTGTTGCAACAGAAAGCCCTCCTTGTTCTGGACAGTTTCAGGGGCCACTTGACGGACCGCGTCAAGAACTGACTCGCCACAACTCGTAAGGACTTGGCCGTTATTCCTGGAGGACTGACGGGTGTGCTGCAGCCGCTCGACGTCTGCGTTAATCGTCCATTTAAAGCGGAATTTTGCCAATGCTACTCGGAATGAACGGCTGGAGGCCATCATGAAAAGACCCCTACAGGCAACTGAAGCGGGCATCGCTACAAGTGTGTGCGTGGATTTTGAGTGTGTGGCGTGCCGTGTTATTTGAAACAGCCACAAAAAGCTTCAAGGTGACTGGAATTTCAAACTGCATGAACGGCACTAGGAATGATTGTCTCTGGGAGGATGCCGAAGCCGAGGCGAGCTCTTCCGAGCACGAGGACAGCGATAGTGAAATGGAATCGTAATAACATTCCTGACATGTCATTTGCGACTCTCTTGCACTCTGCTACTGTTGCAGAAACAGTACAGACGTTTGATGAGCTGTCATCGGCCTGATTCATGTAAGGGCTGCACAAAGCAAAATTTTCTAAAAAAAAAAAAGTGTGGCCCTTACGCGAGTATATATACAGTAATACCTCAAGATGTTATTCTGTAGCAGCTGTTTCTAATCAAAGGCCAGTTTGCTCTCAGCACAGCAATATCTTTTTGGAAACACTTCTTTCACAGCTTCTGAGGCGTCACCTGCTACGTGTGAAATGGAACGCAGCGTCGTCTAGTGCAAGCTGCCCCAAAGGAGAGAGGGTCGAGCAAGAAGAGAAAAAGAAAAAACCACCACCGGCTTCAACGTCACCTTCAAAAGCTATTATGCCGAAACACATCAGCAAAAGCCTCCTCACGGTAGTCAGCTGCGTCGAACTGCATGAGGTCGCCGGCCAGCGTGACTTCGGGGCAGATGACCGGCGACGGTACGTTGCTCGGAATCGGCCCGTCGAGCAGGTCGTCGTCCGCCGGCGGGAACAGCCCCAGAAGCTCCGGTTCCGGCAAACGAAACGGCACCGGCTCCGGGCACAGCTGCATCAGTTCCGCACCCGCCTGCAGGCAGAGGTCCAGCAACTCTGGCTCGAAGCAGCTCTCCAAACTACTCATCAATGTGTCATCTGCGGTTGAGCAGTTGGCCGCGGAAGGCACCACCGTCGGCGACTCCAATGAGGATGGTTCGTTCGCGATGGCCGCCCTTGGCACACTGTCGACCTTCACAAGGCTGACGGCCCGCACGTCCCGGTCCCAGCACATGCTGAAGTACTTGGGCAGTGAATTGAGCAGCTCTTCTAGGCTTTTGAAACCTAGTTGCTGCAGCGGAGGAGGTTTGCCATGTCTGCAAGAAACGGGAACAAGAAGAAAGGCCTTTAAGGGTCTAATATATGACGACAATGATGAATCAATCTTATTTGGCCAATCCCATTCCTACCAGAATTGTAAACGTTACAGAAAATAAGTAACCGATTACAATTACAATTACAGTAATACCTCGTAAACTCGAAGAAGTAAAAAGCAGAAAAAATTTCGAGTTAAAAAGATTTTCGAGATAAGCAAGGTTGAGCAAATGCTATGAGAAGTCCACTTCTATCTAAAAACGTTATCACTATTGACCAGTTTCTTAACAGGAGGGCCTAACTGGCTCTTTGTAAAGAATTTAAAGAAAAATAATGACATACCAGAGCTGTCAACCAGCTGTATTTTTCGGCACTGCCTCGCAGTAACACTTGCACCTAGCAAAGATTTCTGGAGGTGCTTAAAGGCCAACTCCGGCGATTTTTTGGCCATGTCAAAGTAATGGTGCTTTTATGTTCCTGAGACGCTCCTGTTACAGGCCCGATAGCAGAAATACTCGGCAGATTGGAGAATAATTTTAAATAAGCAAAAAAGCGCAACACCGAAACCGAAACCCAACCGAGTGTACTGTCTACGTATGACGTAGACGTTGTTACAAACAAACCGGAAGTCGTGCAAGGCATGCCGGTCACGCCGGCGCGGAGTATGAAAACTGTGACAGCCGGGACGACCAGCGAAGCGCCGGCCAAACCAACGCTGTCTGTCGCCTTGCGCACAGCAGACGCTCGCTGTAGCGGCCGAAGCGCCGAAGTTAGCGGTGCCCTCGGCTGCGTCACTTCCGCCGCCTTGCCGATACTGACGTCACAGACGCAATGTTGCCAATAATTGTGGGAAGCCAGGAGGGCATTTGCAGACAATCTTTAAAACTCATTTGCAAACAATCTGCGCATGTCTCAAGCCTGTAATTTGGCATAAATGACGGAAACGTGCAAAGGAACGTACCCAGCGAATTTCACTGAGATCCATCGACCTCGAAAAATCGCCGGAGTTGGCCTTTAACACATAGCATGTGGCGATCATTCGCACCGCTGCACTCAACTTTATTTCGCATTAAGCGAAACATGTTTCTTGTCTCGGCTGATGTCGTCACCCCTTGAATAGCTGCATCGACACTGCCGCGATCACCGTGCATGACGCCAAGTTGTTTCACTTAAATGGTCAAACCAGTCGATGTTGCAGGCGAGATCACTGTAGCCCACCACGAAGTCTAGAGAATCGGCCTTCTCTGTCAATGTTGTGACTGGAAGGGGCTCCTCTCGCATGGTGCAACCACACAATCAGCGCCGTCTTGACATCCGGAACTTCGAGTCTCGAATGCGCTTCTTTGATTAGGGCTACCTTTCTTTGCAGCACCAGTGACTTGCTTTTCTTTGGCGGCGTTATCCTCACCACATCGCACGGCCGACGAGAAAATCCGAGCGACGTGTCTTGCGTAAATAAAATGCTGAAATCGCATCTCTGACGGTAAACAAAATGATGTGTGCGACCCATGCTATTTTGCAGGGCCTGCCTCTGTGCACGTCTATGGCGTCACATGACGTGACACAGGGTAGCTGGAAAAAGTTGTTATGCCGCTAGGTTCCGACTTCACTTTCGGGAACAGTGTTCACTTCGTCGAAAGCGTGGTAGCCTCGCGTGAACCTTGTGAAACGTAGACATTTTGCCGCTAGCATTTTGTGAAACGGTTCGGCGGCGAAATTTTTTTTCCACTCTCACTCGAGATTTCGAGATAACCGAAAGTGGGCACGGAAATACTTCGAGATAAAGGGCAATAAATACATTGCACCTATGGGAAATCGTTTGGTACCGCGGAAAATTTCGACTTAGCTGATTTTTTGAAATATGCGAGTTCGAGTTAACAAGGTATTACTGTACTTCCTTTAAAATGTAATTGATTGCAGTGGTCAATCACAACCTCACAAAAGTAACAGTAATTACAGAAATGTAATTGATTACGTTTGCGTTACTTTCCTTCAAAAATTTTATTGCCGTGATAGAGTGTTACATTATAATCTCGTAACAACGGATGTGTTTACAACAGATATTTGGATGCTACAGACCAATATGCGGCGTTAGGCCAACCTTCGTATCTGTTCTATTGATTGATCTTCGCTTACAACAGATTCTGGCACAATGGACATTCGAATATAATTGACTAAAATGTGAGGCCAGCAAGGTGGTCAGGATTCCTTTACAACGGACTTTTCTACCACGGACACTTCGAATTCAATAACTTCCGACTCCAAACATCACTTGGCATACTTTCGGGATGGGAACAGCACCTCGGATATCGACGTACCGATTTAAGAACAAAGGCCGCCGATCTCCGGTTGGTCAATGATTAGTTATGCCTAGCCGCGGCAACAAAAAATTGGCATGCAGCGTGCTTGGTCTAGCATTCCGTAGCGCCGACGCTCGAAATTGCTAGCCGCTGCCACCGCTGCTCCTTGTGCTGCACAGTGAGCTTGGTCGAGGGGTATGCTGCCGAAGCGTAAACTGCCCATCCGAGGTTCTGAGGAGCCAGCGGGCGATGTGGTTCGTTACTTGTGATGGAGCATACTGCAGCTTCTTCGCTTTCGCATGTCCTCTAGCATGATGTTCTTGCCCGCAAAGTTCAGATTCGTCTCATACGTGGGTGCCGTAAGCGTAGTTAGGCCAAGCCACGACTTGAAGCAGAAAGCTCGGCTGCAGTGTGCGTGGCCGCGGTGGCCGTATGTTTCAAAGTACGCCATGCTCGATCGCGAGTACAAACAGTTGTTCCCGGATGGTCTTTGTCACGAGGTTGGAAGTGCTGATGAGCAGAGCCCCTAAACACGGGTCCGACGAGTCAAAGCTACAGTCGAGCCCGACTATATCGAACCCGTTTATATCAAATTATCCCGTATATCGAACAATTTCTAAACACGGTAAATTTACATTGAGAATATATAGCAAAAGTTACTGTTACATCGAACGAAAATAGCAACGACAACCGACATATCAAACTCCATGTGCCTCAAAAGTGCCCCAGCAAGTTGGCTTTCCCTCGCGGTGGCGGGGAAAACTGCCGGCGCCACCCTAGAAAAAGTGGTTTAGACCCGGTTGTGCACGGGCGAACACCCCCCTGCAAGAAATGATCCTGGCCCGCTCGCAGCGCTTACAGCCAATCAGAGGCCGTCGTGCTTTCTCCGAGGTACAGAGGCGGTAGAAATGAGCGCCATTTTTTCTTTCTTTATGCTTGTGTGCCTGCTGCTGCCTGTTTTCCTCGAGTCCTCATTCAGCGTGGTCCGTGCTGGTGGTGTTGCCTGTTGGTGCTCTGTGAACCTTCGTGTCGGCAGGGAGCTTAAGATCGACTTGCTCGGAGCTCTTTCTATGTTGAGTAGATCGTGGGCAGATGTCACGAAGGAGACGATCCAGAACTGCTTTAGGCGTGCCGGCTTCCGCATGCCTGGTGATGACACCCCAAGTTCCAATGACAGCACTGAAGACACCGCAGGTGTTTCCGCCGAAGTTTGGAGCGAGCTGGCAGAGTTCCCGGGAGCTATCGACGGATCGACATTTGACGAGTTCGTCAGTGCGGACGATGATGTCGCCATCATGGGTGAGCTACAAGATGAGGACTACGTTGCAGACGTCGTGCCGACCACGAGCCAAAGCGACATCAATAAGGAAATTGACGATGGCCCATTGCCTACATCCTCCGAAGCGATTAGTGCACTTGCGTTGGTCCGGCGCTATTGCGTGAATGTGGAAGGTTGCAGCCTCAGCTGCTCCGACTCGTTGGACAACGTGGAGGCGTGTGTGCTGTCGCAGGCAGCAAAGTCGTTGACACAGAAGAAAATCCAGGACTATTTTGTTCCAAAGTAGGGCACGCAAGTAAGCCACCATATTAATAAAGTACTTTTCTTATTGTTATGTGCCTTTGTGTCAAAATCCTATAGCGGGCCTATATCGAATTATGCCATATATCGAACTAATAAACGTTTTTTGGCAAGTTCAATATACCCGGGTTCGACTGTATTACAGCCGGTCCGAGATGCGCGTCAGTGATGTTCGTGACGAGTGTGGTGCGATATCGTAATCTGACGATTGAGTTTCCGCTTTCAGCTGCTAAAGTAAAGCGTAATTATATCCTAAATGATCATCGAGCCATGAACACAGAAAGCGTCACTAAGTAGCGCGGTTTTCGACAGCTGTAACCTCGCAATGCACAAGCAGCAGACGACGCTCTCCTGGAGCAAGCATCGGTCCAAATACGAGACGTGCTGAAGCAACATGGCAGAAGCAGGCAATCGTAGGCCTCGAAACAAACGTCCAATGTTTGCTTTTTTTTATGCTTGTTTCTGAATGGAGGAGCTAGCTGAAGTAGGGAATTTGAATACGAAGAAATGCTCTTTCCGACGAGCCCAGAATGGAGGAGATATAATTTATTGAAAAACGCTGGTTTTTTTTTTGTTTCTTTTTTTGCAATTTCTGCAATAATTTTCGCCACCTCAGCAGGCACAACAAATCTTTTACAGCACTCCTATGTAGTTTTCAGTGAAGATATTTGGAATCAAATAGAAAAAAGGCTACAGAAACTGTAAATGCGACTTTCAGAAAATATATTTTGCGTTATTTTCCGCAGTAAGAAAGCCGCGTTCCCCATTAAGAATAAATTTGTTCTTTGACCGCGTTTGTGACTTGTAATTGTCTTCGGTTGTAACAGACCCATTCAGCGCTTACATAAAAGTCTGTTGTGACAGTACTTGGATTTTACATACTCTCTTTACAACATACCAGAATCCTCTTCACTATAAAGGTCCGTTGTAATGAGGTTATACTGCATATTGCCGTAACAGAATAACACAAGTTTACTCAATCTACAAGGAACTATGGTGGATTGCATGGTAGAGAGAAGGTTGGGAGGCTTACTGTGACTTTTGTGATATAGTGTTAGACGCTGTTAACTTTCAATAGGAGTGGTTCTTCAATGTTGTCGCTGATTCTTCCATGTATCCTCGTTAAGAGGTCAGCTGCTACGTTGAACACGCTCTCAATGCCTGCGCTGGATGAAAGCGCGGTATTATAACGTAGGAACACCTTGCTCGTCAGCTCGTAGTTTCGCAGTGCTTTGATGCTTGTGTCCATGTCATCTATAAAGCGTCCTGCTTCGCTGTTGCTGGCACTTGGGTAAGGCGTTGCAGGTAGGGCAAGAGGCCGCATACTTTTCAGGACAAGAACTGCCGTAGAAGACTGGTTACCACTTGATTTTGGAAAAATAAAGTAACTGATTATCGGTAATTAATTACAAGGAAATGTAACTGAATTACCCAGAACGTTAGTTTCGGAGAAGTAATCAATTATATTACAAAATTACAAGAAAATGTAACTGATTACAAGTAATCGATTACTTGTAGCGCATTATGTACAACCCTGATTCCTACGGTATCTCTTTAAATCGGCATCCCCAATCCACTGGGGCTTATCACACGTACTGCACCTCCCTCACTCACCTGCGACGGTAGGCGTCTTCAAGCAGGGCCAGGGACATCTTTGGCTCTTCACCGGGCTCTGTGACGGAGTACAGCAGGCGGCGCAGCTGCCAGGCGACACGGTACAGGGGCGACAGCTTCACGTGGCCGGCGCGCCGGTCGACAACAATTGAGCCGTTGCGCTCCAGGTCGCGCAGTAGCAAGAGGTTCGGGTACGAGCTGCACCGCTGGTGGAACGCAGTCCACAGCTGGGCCAGGTCCATGCTGTCGTCGGGTTCGGAGAGCAGGTCCAGAACACACTCCTCCTCTCGCCTCTTCTCTGGGGTTTCCTTTGTCTCCGCCTGTTTTTCTTCAACGACCTGTGTCGTCTCCTGGCAACAGGGCGGGGCCAATCGTCAGTGCAGTCATACATCGTCACATCTGACACGAAAGTATGAAAAATTTTCGAGCAAGGGGTGTCGCTGCAGCTAATATCTATGCATACGTGCCCAGCACACTACCATATATACTCATGCAATTGCCGCAGGTTGTTTGCCGAGCTTTGGGGTGAAAATCGCAGATGCGGCTATTACACAAAGAAAAAGAAGACTTTACTGGGAGAAGCGAAAAAGAACCTCTGTCACTTTCATGCGGTTGCAAGAATATTATTTCTCCCCTTTGTCCTCCTCGTCCTCTTAACTCGTCGCATCCTCAAATTCGTCTCTGTCCGAGATGAGGTCGTCCTCAGTCCCATCAAATTTGTTCGGGAGTCCCGTGACCTCGAAGCTTTTCTCCGTGTGGAAAGAAACCCCACCCCACGCTTCAAAAATACAGTGGCACACATCCACAAGGGATGCCCTGCTCAGCTGTCCAGTCTGTATTGTTTGATGGAGGGCAGCGCCTCGGAGGAAGCCGTTCAATCTCAGAGACTGTGCTTTTGCTACCTAGAGGTGCAGAAACACCACACGACTGCCTTGTTTTGTCTCCCCCCAGAAAAGCTTTGAAATTCTTGCACTGCATAACGAAAAATACTGCTAACCTTCTAAAAAATTAAGGGTGTGGCTAATACACATGCAATTTTCAAGTATATTTTTTAGGGGGATTCTTTAACATAATTCCGGGTGCAGCTATAACACGGGTGCAGGCATTACACGAGTATACAGGGCAATTCCAATGCTGGTGGCGGTTTCCCAATGCCAAGCTTGGGCAACATTGTTGGCACACGACGACAAGTTCGAAAAGCTCGCAAAACCATCAAGTCGATCCCGCATAAGGAGAGAACGCACATCTTTAGGCACAGGCCGCAGCTGCCAACTCGGATGCCGGTAGCCGGGCACCAGTCGCACTATTCTCCTCCGGCTGTCGCTCTTGTCCAGCTGCAACAAACACGAGGTTAGCAATTATTACAGCGAAAGCAGTCCTGAGATCACAACAGCCAATTTTGGTGGTGTAGTTGTCCGCCGCTGTCTGTAACTGCCATCGCGCAGAATCCAATTTAAAAAAAAAAAAGAAAAAGAAACCTTGGAGAACGCTTGAGCTTCGCCATCAAGAACAAAACACGATAGCGTAATCGGGCCACGCGCGCATTGCCTTCTCAAAGGCTAGGCCTTCTTCGGTTCTAGGTGGATGCCCCATCTGTGCTGCAAGGAGACGAATGTTTGTGCGTGTAACATTGGCAGTTTCAAGCTACCCTAGAATGCCTACTGCAAGTACAGTTGCGAAGTGCCCACTACGCCATAATTTTTCCTTTTACACATCAGTGAAGGGCCCACTACGCGTCCGCAAGGCAACATACAAACATACGCAGCTGCTCACTTTGCTGATGCTTCTGCTGCTGCTGATGATTAAATATGTGTGAGCGCTTTGTAATGGGTGGGCCTTTAAAACACCCACTCATCGCGAAATTCACAGGTTTTGATGCTGGGCACGATTCTACACTTCTAGTAAGAAACTCATCATGTGATGCCGTTACCCTATGAAGTCATAGTGATGTCACATGTCGGGAAAATATCTGACGTCATCGAGACGACACAGTGATGTCCTGACATAACGTGATGTCATATGGTGACGCCATTGCACACACTGTCGATTAATCAAAGGTGGGCTGATCCCAAAGACACTGCAAAACCACGTGACATGCAAAAAGCTTGTATGCCATCGATCCTGGAGGCAGAGGAAAACCAAGTTAGGTGCAAAAACCTTTTGGGTGCGGGATCAATACAATTGATTGAGAAGAAAAAGAAAATAGAGTTCGCCTCCGAGTCATCTTAGGCAAGTGCATAAGGCATCCTGTGAATTTTTTTCATCTCTTCAAGCTCCCACATTCCCCTGAACTTCTGCCTCTTTTACTTCGAGCGAGAAAGGTTTACCCCGTGGACAACGTGGTGCAACGTTGCAACACGGTGCACAGTTCCACCCACCTCAGCAACGTCGGGGATGGCCTGTATCAAATGGGGCAGCTTCCCATACGGCAGGTAGTTGGCAAGGCAAAGGGGCCGGCCAAACGCGTGCTGGTAGGCGCTGCTCAGCTCGCACAGCGGAATGCCTTTGTCGCCTGTCGGGCCGAGTAGATGGACCAGTTCCCTGGCGAATAGGCGCAAGCGCTCCGCACACTCCATCGTCGGATCGGGTTGCGCTGAAAAGGCGACAGGCAGTTGGTCTTTTTTCCCGAAGTTCAATTACCCTATACTCGGTTACAACCTAATACCGGTGTCACATGGGCACTTTTGATTGCGATCAGGGCCGTTTTGGATTAGGCTCGATACGGATCAGGTCCCTTTTAGTCATGATCAAGCCAGATTGGGAACACGACGATCGCGATCTGCACATCGCGATCTGGCTGACGTCTGCGCTAAACTCGATCCGGATTAGGCTGTATCATATAGCAGTGACAAACTTGTTGATCGCGGTCAAGAAGTCCAATCCGGATCGGCCCTGATCGTGATCAAAAGTGCTCGAGTGACACCGATATAAGAAAAAATGTGAGCTAGGTGCCCACAGAACTGCCTCGCAGTTCTGTGGGCACTTAACAAGGCAGTCGCGCTATGCTCTGTCTGTGCCGGTTGATGATTTTAAATGGGCTGCACCAGATTTTCTGCGCCAGTCACGCTACTCACGGCATTCTCTTCTTAATGTGAACTATATACAAAAGTCTCGGCCAGTTCTTTCTGAAGAATGAGCGACCCAACTGGTGAAAGCGCGTCGTCTGCTGCTGCTGCTAAACGAGCTGCCCGAGCAGAGGCTCAACGTCGCCGACAACCGAATCCAGATATGCACGCCGCTGATGCAGAAGCATTTGCCTCAACTTATTGCAAAATCAAAACACCTAAACAGCCGTACTCAGAATTCGCATCAGGCAGTATCGTAACTGTCGGTGAATTTTTGTTAGGTGGTAACCGAGTACAGTAGAACCCCGCTGATACGTTTTTGAAGGGACCGTAGGAAATAAATGTAAGAGACGGGAAACGTAAGAGCCGAAAAACAGGAAAAACGGCAAAATATTTAGTGGTACAGAATTTTATTTCAATTCTTACGAGTAGCACGAAAATTAGCGCGCTCAGCCGCGATCTAGTCGATGGATAGAAACGCGGAGCTTAGGACGGCCTTATCCACAGAAATGGTAATCAACGTATGTGATTTTTTTAACACCAACAGCTGTAGGCATGAAAGAACTAAGCACACGCAATCACGACCGGCGCGGCGAGTCCGACCGCGAACCGCACGCACGACCATGCGAGCTCCAACCAGCTCGAACTCCTCCCGTTCTCCGACAAATAACGATGATGATGAGTCTACGCCAACGCGATGGCAGAAGTGAATGCCAATCTCGAAGGCCTTGCTTTCGCAAGCAATTACGTCATACACGCCATGTTTGTGCAATGCAAATCTCAGAGGCTATGCTTTTGTCAATAGTAAATGCCAATCTCAAGGCCTTGCTTTCGCGAGCAGTTACGTCATAGACGCCATCTTTGCAATTTGAATCTCGAAGGCCATGCTTTTGTTTGCATCAATTGAAAGATTCTGTTGCTTGCGCCTCTCATGCGGCTAATATTACGGTCAAACGAGGCCAAGCTGCGTGAAAATGCACCATGGCCGCTCTCTTTGGTAGTCACTCGGTCGGCTCCGGGCGCACTCGCGACGTATCATACGGGAACGGTCCGACAGTTACGACGTAACAGCGGGGTTCCCAATACATTGTATCCTATGGGAGCTATGCCGGGACCGGCGGAAAACGACGTAACAGCCGGGAAAACGCAGCAGTGAGGAACGTAACAGCGGGGTTCTACTGTATATAGCCCCATGATGATGATGCTATGCAGGGTTTTGTGCCGCAAGGGCCAATGATGGCCACAGGGTGCCAAACATATGTGATGATGCATGGAAATGACGCAGCCTATGACAACGGTACTCTGTAGCGTTGGGTGTATGTGGGCCTCAAACTTGCGCTGTAATGTGCGTAATGCAAAAATAGCTGTTAAAAGAATGTCATGCTTACTGAGACGTACAATGAATGTGCAAATACGGTTTGCAGAAATGAACTTCTAAGAAATCGGAATGAAGGCAGACCTTATACTTCGTCAAGGCCCTTGGAAATAAGGACCACGAGGCATGCGCTGTATGGCCTATGGACCCTCGCCTTGTTTGCAAACATATGCCCCGAGTGGCTCCCCGGTTTGCCCACCAATGTAACGTGCTAAACTCAGCAGACAAGAAAAGACACTGCCGAGTAGCAGGAGTACATAAAAATGGAAGCCAGCAGATTTTTCAACTCTTTCCAGTGAATAACCGTATTTTGCAAGTAAGCACAGCCCAAACATACACGCAGTATTATAAGTATTAGACTTTTATGACTTTCCTTTATTCCAAAATGCAATAAATTATTCGTGGGACACGTAAACAAATGAGAAACATGCTTTTCATTCCTGTGCAGCAAAGTGACAATGCACGTGACCATACAAACTTGGGATTCCATGTTTGTTGCTGATAAAGTAAAGAGAAAAGCAAGAACATGAGCACTACCTGAGACGCTATTATGCAATGCATAGCTGCACAAAAATGTACAGAATACATTGTAGTCTCCTTTTCTTTTTTTTTAATGTGCGAGAGCAGATTTGCGCAAACTGCCCTGCAATTCTTGAATGGCGTTTTACTAGCCTACCTTATTTACACCTCATTCACACTTTTAACAGAGCTGTTCTAGCTTGGCATAAAATGCCTGTCGTGACCCAAAAACCTCGCCTCGCGTTGCCTAGCAACCAGCCGCATCCGCAGCTGGGCAACACCTGGCATAGCCACGCATGCGGAGCCAAACCACGTCTACGAACAGAGAGGCTGCGCACAACCAAGTTCCACCGTGCCGCAGCTGCTCTGACACAGGCCGCACATGCGCAGAGCCGGGTTTCACAGCGTTGAGCGTAGCCTAGCAACCGGTAACGCCGCAGCTGGCCTCGCATAAACGCGGGTGCGCAGAGCTAGAAGAGGGGGGGAGAAGGACGGTGGGCTCAGGGACAGCGATTTGAACACAATCAGAGCGGCAAGCTTTGTGCGTATTCCAGACCTGCTCGTTGCAGTTTCTTGGCTGCTGCTTTTCGGCCAAGCACGCTGGACCCAATCAACACCGGCGTTGAGATTCCTGTGCCGCAGCACAACGAGCTGAGGATCAACCAGCTTCACTGCGCCAAGCTTTACGCGACTTAGTGCAAGCTTCCCGCATATTTTTTATTTACATGCTTATTTACACTTTATTTATGCCTACCTTATTTATACCACCTTATTTATGCCCTTTATTTGCTCCTATTTATACCTTATTTACTCCTACTTTATTTACGCCAGCACTGGTCAACATTTGCCAGTGTTGGCAAATGGTAGCTAACTGATTGATAATGTTGGCTTACCAATGGCATACACTGGATGGCTAAATGATGCTAAGTGTTGGGCTAATGCCAGCTAAGGTTCACTATTCACCGTGATAACAGCGACGCGGTCTTATCCAATGATGCTTATCTTATCCTTATGATGGAATCTTAATCTATATAACATGATGGAACATGGTGGAATATTGTTCTAATGATGCTCTCGGTTACACATAGAGAACAGCTCAAGTTCGTTATGCCTGAAGCGTTTTGAATGTTTCCTGCAGTATCTCCACCTTCAGGTCTCCGAAGAACACTCACCTGGTTCAGGATAAGTGATGAATACACTGCCTTCTTTTTGCTCCACCTGTGATAGAAACGAGAAAGAAATTCACGCGTTAGTCAATGTCAATAGGCCAGATGAAATTGTAACCAGGTGTGTGAAAACACAGAACAGCAAATTTTGAATTGAATAGAGCAGAGGAAAGCTGAATATGAAATCGAATATCGTCGAATTTTATTTGAAGGGTAATGCTGACAAATATTGTGCCAGTACACTTGGTGTGCCATGTGCTCATGAGTTCATTTTTGCTCCGTAATACAAACGTTTATAAAGGCCAGTAATTTAGCTAGTCAGAGTTGAATTGTTCAGTTACTCAAATCCCACTACAACGAAATCGACAGCATGAAGCAAAGAAACTTGTCGTGGAATTTTGCTGCAGCAGAATTTCATGGGCAGACCACACACATCCACAAAATTCGATAAATCTCACTCATCCTCTGGTCTTGGTAAGAGATTGCATTATGCACTGGCATCAAACTACTGCTGATTTCGACATATTTTTGACATATTTGGCTATGCTCAGAGTTATGACAACCCAATGCTCTTTTCATACATTGAGTACAACTCTGAGGAAGCTTGGCAAGAAATTCGGTCAAGAAAATGTGTAAGTCCACAAAACTTGCGCTTGAATTTTGTTGTGGCAAACGTGGCCTTCACGATTGGCTCCAACTGCGCGCAATACAGGAACGAATCACAGAGGCCACCATACGAAAACAAAGAGACACTAAGCGATCCAGAACAACCATGTTGACAACCGTATAAATAATGAGGTTCGTTTATGTTTAAGGCAAAAAGCATCTTCATTCATTACTCAGTCTAAAAACGAAAAAAAAAAAAATGCCATCACGGGTGGTAAAATTATTGGATTACTTTTTGGTGCGAATGCATCTGCTGCAAGAAACGGAGTATTGGAGCATGCCGAGCATCAAGCACCGCAAATGTGCAATGCAAAAGCCAAGCGGAACAATGTGCTGAAGTCCGCACTGCCACGGTTATCAGCAGACGACACAAAAGCCAGAACAGTGCGTTCCATCATATGACCTTATTGGCTTTTATCTTCTGCCATGTTGGTCGTGATGCCAGCGACCATGGTTCCATCCACAGTGGCAGCAGCAAAGGGTAGCTTTGTTCCTAGACATTGAGCGTTAATAACAATATCTGGGTTTTTACGTCCCAAAACCACGATACGATTAGGAGGGCTCCGGAAATTTCGATCATCTGATGTTCTTTAACGTGCACTGACATCGCGCAGTACGCGGGCCTCTAGCATTCCACCTCTATCGAAAATGTGACCACCGCAGCCGGGATCAAACCTGTGACCTTCAGGTCAGCACCCGAGCACCACAACCACGGCGGCTAACACAGAAAGTATTAGAAGTAAAGGGTTAAAAAATTCACCCAGTTCCACGCCGTGAAAACTGTTGGACAGTGAAGCTGTAAGCGCGTGATTGGTTTATTAAAATGAATGTGTCTCTAATTAATGTAAATAATGAAAGTGTGAATTGCTTTCCCAGTATTTTTTTTACTGAAAGTAATCATCACCACCATTTCGTTCTGTTTATATTTTATTCACTCACCCCTGTGGTCACGTGACCTGCATGACACGTACTACTAGTACTACTACTACTACTACTACCACTACCACTACTACTACTACTAGTCACCAACCACTTATTTGGATGCCAAAAAGTTCGGGCATGCTCGTTTATACGGACACCTTCACAGCACCGCCACTCGCCTCATTGAAGTACAGTCGCCGACCGTTTATTCGGACATGCTCGTTTATTCGGACACCTTCGCGGCACCGCCGCTCGTCCCATTGAAGTAATGTAAACTCATGACCGAAAATTTGGACACCCCACAGTCCGCCGTTCGATTTTTCGGACTTCAGCTGGCTGATCGAGTGCAACGTTGAACGCCATGACAAGCTGTCAGCAATGTTTACAATATTTTTGCTAGGTTGCCAGCACTGAAATGTTGCACTGGCTATAACTGGAGATCGTGCCAGTGCCAAAAATCCATGCAGAAATTACCGATCTCGAAGGCTATATTTGTTGGCTACACGTAACTGTTTCCTTTTGGCTTTAGCCAGCCAAGTATCCACTGAACGGCTGCCACGGCCGAACAGCAGGCCAAGCCAAGCCAAGATTGGAATCAGCTCGGTGTGGCGTTTGGGGTGAATGACAGCGCATACGAGTACGGCACGGATCCTAATTCGGACAAAGAGAGTACGACAACACAAGCGCTGCAACATCAACTAGCCCAACGTCGTTTCCATTTGGCGTATGAGGGTTTGCTTTGTCAGACATTTCTGTGGCTAGGCCTGATCTGCGTCCCGAGCCCCGAGCTTTGTCTCGCTCCCTTGTTTGTTCCGTGGCGTGCAAGGCCTGATCTGCGGAAACTTCTCCGATGCCGCTCATTCCATGTGCGCCGTCGATGCACCGTCGGAACTAAAAAAACGCGGCAACTAAAAGACCTTAACGATGGCGAAAAAAGCGGCGATTATTCACCAGGTGGAAGTTGCTTGGGAGATTTCGCCGAGTTAGGCGATGAGATCATCTGTCAGCTACTCGAGTCAGCGCATGCGGACAGTGACTGCCGTGATGACGCACCTCCCGCACCACAGCCATCAAATGCGGATTTAGCGTAGGCCGTTGCAGTGCTCTTGCTGACCCATGGGGGTGGCCAAACATTGGTTGAAATACAGGGCAACTTGGTCGCGCGTAAGCGTGCGTGTGTACAGACGCGCACTGACAAGTTTTTTCCGGCCGCTGGGCCAATAAAAGCGCTTTTTTTCTGGTGAATCCTTTTTTTTGGACTCCCGATTATTCGGACTTTTCGGTGGTTCCCGCCAAGTCCGAATAAACGGTCGGCGACTGTAATGTAAACTCACGACCAGAATTCGGACGCCCCACAGTGCTCCATTCAATTTTTTGGACTCCGGCTGCCTGATCGAGTGCGACTTCGAACGCCATGACAAGCTGTTGAGGTCTACTATATTTCGCTAGGTTGCCAGAATTGAAAGGTGGCAGTGGCTATGGCTGAAGGTCGTGCCAGTGTCAAAATCCATGCAGAAATTACAAATGCCGATCCCGAAGGCTATGTTTGAGGCTATGCGTAATGGTTGCCTTTTGGCTTTAGCCAGTCAGGTATCCATTGAACGCCAAGCCAAGCCACACTCTGAGTCAGCCCGGTACGGCGTTTGAGTACAGTGTACTAAAAGTACACTGGAGCTTGAGGCTGAGCTGCGTCTCGCGCTTTGTGTTTTGCTTTCTTGTTTTTTGCTTGGCGCTGCTTGGCACGCGAAGCCCGATCCTGCTGAAATGGCTCCGATACCACCCATTCCTGCACTGCCGGTACCAATGAAGAAATGCGGCAACTTAAAGGACACCAACGATGTCGGAAAAAGCAGCGGTTATTCGTCAGGTGTAAGGCAGTGGACCTCAATCCAAAGTTGCTCGGGAGTTTTCACCGAGTTGGACGACGATGAGGTCGGGTCCTCAAACCAGCGCAGGTAGACAGTGACTCCGATAATGACACGCCGCCTACACCTCAGCCATCAAATGCGGATTTAGCGCAGGCTGCAACAGTGCTACTGTTGACCTACAGTGATGGCCAAACCCTGGCTGAAATACAGTCAAACCTCGTTAAGCTTACTCTAAGCTTACTAACAGTTAAAACGTAGTTGCGACGAATCCCTGACCGAGTCCCATAGAGCCCAATGCATTCACTGACTGCACCGTAGTGGTTCACCCATGCCTACTGGTTCGTGTGTACCCTGCATACCACAATAACTTTTTGTGCCATAAAATTTTACTGCGCCGCTGAACTTCCTGACGCCACAATGTACCGCGAAAGGTTTTCAGTCTTTTCGGAAAGTGAGGAGATCAGTCGATCACCGGTTCAGACTTCCGCGTGATTGCAGCGACACCTTTGCGGGCAAGCAACGGGAAAGAACGAAGGAGAGGTGGCAGCCACCGACAAACGTGCCACCATGACTTATCGCCAGCAATCTTTTATCTGCTCGGGCACGCGTGCGGTGCAGCACTACTTTAAGCCTACTGCATGCTTTTATTAGGCGACAACCTAAAGCGTTGGGCCGCCGATCGTTGCTGCCTCGTTGTGCGGGGCCGTGCACACACCACTTTGTAGAAATGAAAGCAGATCGCTGTTGCGGAGCTGAGCGTTGCGAGTTGCGGGTGCCGAGAAACCTTGCTGCATTGACGCTATCATGCTAAATGCATGCGTATGGTACAGCAAGCTTAGCGCTGTTGTAACCATGCTGCACGCTTTTATTAGGCAACCACCCAACGCTCCTCCGTATGCTGCCAGAATTGCTAGAGTGTTGCAGAGTGCGCATTGCTTGCAGGAAGCTCGTCATCACTGCGTGAACCGAACAAGCTACTCGCGGCATCTGTGCATCGCTTCCTCCATGGTGCACGGTCTGGAGTGAAGTGGGTACGAAGGACGCTCCCACGACAAATGTGCGGTACAGCAAGCGGCCCGGCAGTGACGGCATGAGCCAAGTAGGCGACGCACTGCACACAACCAGCCAGAAGACAATAGGCTCCACGTGGCCGCACTGCATTTCAAAGTGCGTCAGTTTTCGTTTAGTAGCAGATCGCGGTGCAGACATGCACATATATCGCGGAAAGCAGACACTGTCTGTTCTGTCACTATGTCGATCACTGCATATTCCGGACTCTGTAATAGTTTCGAAATGCTCTTTGGCGTCGCCACAGCGCGCTATCGGGTGGTCGTGCGAGATTCTTTTCTCCACTTTAACAAAAAGAAAGAAAAGGCTTCGCGGCGGGCACTTTAGGCAATACACTCGATCCTGGATATATAGAACTCAAAGGGGACCGCGAAATAGTTCGATATATCGAGAATTCGAAATACAATATATGCGTATTTAAGGCTTAAATTAAAGCACTGCAGGCCTCAACAGTTTTCGGAAATCGTAAAAAGCGCGAACATGATTCGCTCACATATGCTAAAGAACAAGGTGACAACTTTTTCTTTTGCAAGTTACTGCACTTTATTTCGCATGAAAATAGTCCACAAACTTGCCTTGCTTCTTGCGTGCCGTGAATTTATCAAGTCATCGTCAATATCATTGAAGCTTTCCAAATAAGCAAGTTCAGTACCTTCAGCCACAACAGCAGTGATCGACCCTGAACGCCGATGCGAGCTCTGTAGTGCGGTAAAGGGTTTAGCGGTGGCAGCGGCGGCATTGGCATCTTCAAACCGCACGGGTCCATTTCCGCAGCTCCGGCAATGTGAGCCATGATCTTGGCATTGATACAGTCAGAGAGAGCTACATTGTTATCTGCACCGATGAAGTGGCTCGCTGTGCTCCCATCCGATATGTTGCAAAATTCACTGACGCACCGTACGTCGTGGTCAGCAGTCATGACGCACCCAAAGTCTTCGCCTGACACCAAGGCCCGCAAGGAAACGGTGCACGACTGTGCTTTACTTGATGTCGCTCCAAGCACCGGTCATCATTTTTATGACTACGAGCGGGACAATGTTTAGTTCGACGCCCAAGTGAAGATTTATCAAGAATGAAGCGAGAAGTACACAAGTTCACATGCCGTGAGAGACAATGACAATGCTACACAAAGAAACATTTCTCCACCGTCGACATGTTGGTGATAGCGATGACACTTGTGGCTTTAAAGGGGCCCTGCAACACCTTTCTTAATTATATTGGAATAGTCTCATTATTGACGTATGACTCTTCACGAGTCATATGCCGCAAAAATTTTTCGAATCCGTCAAGTCTAAGTGGTGTTACCAAATTATAGAGATCACGTTCCGCAGCTTTCTCTCTCAACTCAACGCAGCGAGCGCGCGGAAAGCTGCGCGCGGCGTGAGGGGAGGGAGGGAGGGCGGAGGTGCGAGGAGGCGACGTCAGCGCCGGCGGCATTTTTTTTCATTATTTTCTCTCTGGCGTCTCGGCGCAACCACGTGGTCTGTGCCGCCACTTCCGGTCGGCTTGTGTCGTTCTCGTCGAGCGGAGTCGATCGCGCTGTGTATCGTGCGTGCTTGAAAACTGCGCGTCGGTTTGGTAATGTTGGGTGTGCACCTCGAACGCCGTAGTGTTTTCATCACTCTGCCAACCATGGAAGCAAACGTGCGCGCTCGTTTGGAACGAATGACAGCTGAGATCGGTTTCGGCCCATACTCCGATACACCGCCTCGTAAGACGGCACTGGCAGACGACCCCGAAGCGCCGCCATTACCGGACGCCAGCATTGTTATCGGAGACACGCTGCGCCCGTGCCTCGGTCGGTCGTGAGAACGTGCCGACGATGCAGTTCTCAGCTGACGAGGCAACACTCGAACGGCTGCCACTCTCAACGGCAACCGGCGATGGTCAAAAGCACAGAAATATTCACGTTCTCGGCACTGCGCATGGCGAAGAAAACGGAACCACGCAACTACGAGCAGACGAGCTGTCGGTGAGACCGGAAGTGCTAATATTAATGTTTGTTCGGTGTTTTTAACGCGATAACATAATATAAACGTACATATTATCTACTTATTGAACTCAAAATTAACAACGAAAGTAATAATGAGGGTGTTATCGTGATTATAACATCAGCCAATGGTGGAACTGCCGACAATCGCGTCATATTTTGCGACTAATACATCATTTGTCGAGAGAAGAAGGAGCGATTTTCAGCTGACTTTGAGAATTTATTGTAAATTCCAGGCCGTGCGCATCGCTATAATATTTGACTCGCGTGTTCTCGAGAGCCTCGACTACCGATCGGCAGCGCTTTTTGAGCATGCTCGAAAAGTGTTGCAGGGCCCCTTTAAAGAAGGCAGTCGCAGCTTTGGCGAGAAATGTGAAAAAAAAAGCGTAGCCTCTGAGATATGCATTTTAAAACTGAAAACACCAAAAATACGTCATGAGATTGCACATCTCGAAGGCCATGCTTTTCGGGTCCACATGCCATTGTGCGCGAACAAACAAGGAAAGGAATGCAAACATTACTATGAGGCTGCCGAGTCACATCGCATTCTCATTTTGAAAAACACTATGCCCGTGCGTTAAAACCTGCGGACCGCACATCAAATATACCGGTGCACTGACAAGTGCTGCGCAACAAGCTAGATCAACGCAATGGAATAATAACGCCTTTTCGGCACCTGTGCGTGATGAGATCGGAACTTGTTAGAACGCGGCCGAAAAATGATCAATATTTGTTAGGAAAAATGCACTTTCTGGGCTTTGGCGCGGTGCAGCGTTCGATATAGCGGATGTTTCGCTGTGTGGGAGTTCGACATACGTGCGCTCCAGTGCCATACTTTTGCATGGGAAATTCATGGAAATTTCTCAACTGTTCGATATAGCCAATAATTCGATATATCCGGGATCGACCGTATCTGTTGGGACGCTCTATTTATTTCTTTGTTGGCGGCGATGGTGTACGCCAGGAGATGCAAATCTTTACTTGGTGGTAATGCATACTACCGTTTAGTGTGTAGTTATTAGGGGTGTGCGAATATTCGAAATTTCGAATATTTTTCGAATAGTGTTTGCTATTCGATTCGATTCGCACTGAAATTTTACTATTCGAACTATTCGAACTTCCCAAAGACAAATGCAGTCAACGTCCGGTTGAAAATGACCCCTTCAGATTTTCAATATGCTTCACCTCATTACACTCTCGTATTGCGGCAAAGCTGCCTTTCAAGCTCCGTTACGGTCGAACTTAGCCAAGAGACAAAGTCCGGTTAGAAGTGGTCCCTAGATTTTCAATAAGCTTCACCTCCTCACACCCCCGTAATGCGGCAAAGCTGCCTTTCAAGGTCCGTTACGGTTGAACTTAGCCAAGAGACAGTCAACGTCCGTTTGGAAGTGGTCCCTAGATTTTCAATATGCTTCACCTCATCACACCCCTGTATTGCGGCAAAGCTGCCTTTCAAGCTCCGCTACGGTCGCAAATGTATTAACTCAAGAAAACGCTGGTTCCAATATGGAGATGAAAGATGTGGCAGAGTTGGGGGCTCAATTAATGCTGTTTTGGACCTGAAATTTGGGCAGGAAGTCCGAAAAATCGGACGCCGAAGCTTTTTAGCATCCAAAATTTCAGATGTTCTTATATATCGATGCCTACAAGGCAGATTTGGAACTCCGGACTTGAAGGGAGCACACCCTTGTCTGCCACATCAGTTGGCCTTCCACAGAAGTTGAAAGAGAAGGAGAGGCTGAGGAAATGGCATCTCTGCCTATCACGTGTAAAGTGTTGTCGGCAACACTTTGGTTGCACCAAATCATGTACTAAATACAATTCGGCCTCTACATTGCCTCATTCTTGATAAGAAAGACAACTATGAAATATGACCCCACCAGCGCTTCATCAACCTAGCGAAAAGAAACACTTTCATGTTGCTATCTCACAAGAACATACTTAGGGATTCTCTGCAACTTTTTCTGTAATTTCACTTCGAATTATTCGAAAAATGTTTGAGAAATATTCGAAAATTATTCGAAATTATTTGATTCGATTCGCACTCAATCTTTATTATTCGAATTCGCTTCGCACCCAAAATTTTGCTATTCGCACAGCTCTAGTAGTTATGCTACGTTCCCGGCAGGTACGCATTAACAAGGTTTCACTGTACATGCCAACTTGGTCGCGCGTAAGTGTGCATGTGTGCAGATGCGCATTGACAAGCCTTCAGGTCACTGAGCCAATAAAGGTGCCTTTCCTCCAGTGAATCCTTTTTTTTTTTTTTTGGACTCTCAATTATTCGGACTTTTCGACGGTTCCCACAGTCTCCAAGTAAATGGTCGGCGACTGTACTACTATTACTACTAATACTACGACGAAAACGATGACGGCACAGGGCAGACTAAGACAGCTTCATTGCAAAAAATTCAGTAAAGTTGTACATGGCTTACCGTTAACATTACGCTAGGCAGTGTCTCCAGCAAATCGTCCAGGGTGCACACCCCATAGTCTGCCACTTCCAGTGGCCGTTCGTATGCACTCTGGTAGTGTTCGAGGAGGCTGGACATCGACATGGTCTTGGGGGCACCAGGCTTCTGGAAGAGGCGCTCGATGTCCCAGACAAACCGCTTCATCTGCTCCGTGTGTGTTAACGTTATGACACCATAGGAGCCGTGGCCTAGGACCTGCGGAGGTTCAAACAAGCGGTGGAGTGCACCATATACAGTAGAACCTCGTTGATACGTTCCCGCTTAGTACGATTTCCCGGCTCCTGCGCTCGAAATCGCGAAAATTAAAAATAACCCAATACAGCTGTGTGTAATACGTTCCGGTTAATACGTTCCCGGAAAATATAATTATTCGGCAGCAACGTTCAGCACCGCGAAAAGCTGTGGTTGTATAATACGTTTTGTACTCAGAAACTCTCATTCAGGTGTGCAAAAAGGGCCCTCTCGTGTACTTGTGAAGCGCGAAGTGGCAGACAGCCGCCGCGCGGCGATGACAGCTTCTTTGCAGTGCCTTTCCCCACCTGCGCGCTTTCTCTGCTTTTCACAATTGTCCCCTCCGCGTCTCTTCCGAATTGCTCGATCGTCCCCTCCGTGTCTTCTCCAAATTGTTCGATCGCCACTCTCTGTCAACCACACACCGACCCGAAGGCAGGCGGCGATGCTTGCCGTCAAAATCTTCAGAACGGCTTGCCGTCAAAATCTTCAAAACGGCTTGCCGCGGAAACGCACATGCCGCTGCCGCATCGCCACCGCTGCATAACACGCCACGATCTGTAACCATAGCAACGCCGCCATTGTGCCCAGTGAATATGGCCGATAATTTCCCCCGCACTTTTCTCCCGGAGCGCATTCGTTTTTGGGTTGCTGCGCCCGGCGCAATTCCAGTCGGCGTATTTCTCTGGCTGGGCAATTCTGCCTACAAGCGGGTCGCCAGAAGCTGCCAGAAAATATTTGTTCTGGAAGATATCTGGAAGGTTTCTGGTTATCAGATGCTAAAACGAGACGATGCGCGCTCGTCGCCATCTTTTTGAGGACTTGACGGATCAAAGTGCGGGCGTTTGGGGACTTCACCTTCCATTGCCATTACGCCAGGCGTTATCTTTTAAAGCCCGTTCCGCCGTGCGAGATGGTGCAATTATGAGTGGAGGCGAACATAGCACATGTCTAAAGTTAAGACAGAATGCAAACTGATCAGCGCGAGTATGCGACATAGTGTGCGATTGCCGCGAACAGCTGTCGCTTTCGGGGACGCTTATCACTTTCGCAAGATTTCACATATCGCGTTGTACCACGATTGTTACATGCACTGCGAAGAGTTGAGCTTGTTAAGGCTTTAGCGGGGCGGATTTTTCTTCACGGACGGGGCAAGTCACGCGTGATCTTGCGAACTTATGTTATCGTATCCCAAATGCGTATGCTCGAGAATATCACTTCTGCTCTTCGGCAAACCTAGCCCCATATTTCCAAGCGGCAATGCAGAAAGAACCGACGCTCACGCGGCGCAAAGTTTCGTCTGCTGACACGGCGGTAACGTTTCCTTGCGTTTACGCTGGTTGTCAGAGAGTTCGATTTTGCAATATTCGGGTTGTCTCGGGATTTCAATACACATGACCATGACGTTATTTTTGGTCAGGACCGGAACTAGCTGGCTGACCTCTGGCTGCCAGTGAGATGCCAGGAGTTCGAAAATCGAAGAGTCCCTCCATGTTTTTTGAGAAATAAATGTTTTTTGCGTGCTGGGTTCTTCACCCTGGAACTTCGTTCTCGGACTCTACCCCCCGCCTCGTCAATTCCTGACGCCATGGCCCCAAGCTGCTACCCCGCACCTCCACCAATTGATAGTATGCGTTTAATAGTTTCGGTACGGTGAGCGTCTTAGAGGCGGGACAGCGACGGGACAGCAGTCAGTTTCCAAAAACGGAGCCAGCACAAGCACCAACCACAACAACCGTCTTCTTCATTGTTTCTCTACGGTAACCGTATTTATCACTACAGTACAAACGGTTCGATCGGAAACCAGCTGCCATGACCGTCTTTCGCAGGTGAAGGACAGACGCGCCGCAGTGCTGTGGGCGGAGCTTGCATATTTTCTTAGGTTGAAACCAACTATAGCACCAGAGAAGTGCCGCACCTCGACGACTTCCGGGATGGTTGCCATGACGTCGGCCACCTTGGCGCAGCCGTAGTTGAGTGTGCAGAAGGTGCGGGAAAAATGGGCCTGGTACACCCCGGTGAACCGGCCCACTTCCAGCCGGCAGTGAGGCTGCCGGCTCAGCAGTTCCACCATTTCCAACGCCAGCTTTTCCGTTGGAGATCCCTTTACGATGCCTGCTGGGAAAAAAAAAAAAAAAAAAACAGCGAGGGTCAGGCTACATGCAGCAAAGCACAGTTCTGACTCACCAACACTTCTCTCTTCATAAAAATACAAGCACAAGATAAATATAAAACAGCATTGTCAATTACAATTACAATGTTACATGTCAATTACAATGTAAATGATGATCTAAGTGTAGTCAGTCACACTAGATTTCTTAATAAACCGAATTCAGCGACCCACTTAAACTACTTGCAATAGTTATCTGCTGTCAGTGGGCATTCCTAAAAAAACAAAACAAAAATATTTTGAAATTCCTGCCGAACCGCCCCACGTCCAACATCTCACATCTCACTAAACATGGTACTGCCTTCATGAAAACGATCGTGAGGAGCAAAATATTTCGCTCAGACGTGATACAAAGGAACATTAGGCAACATGAATGCTTTATTTACCAGTTACCAGAATCTCAGCGTTTGTGATCGCTTCCTTGAGAACAGTGTACGGAAATGGCACAAGTAAGTCATGTCTCCAAATAAGGACACCGCGTCGCAAAGGGCTAACGCAACGTGCTAGCACGCTGACCTGTATGCTTGGGTGACTCCTCCCGCTTGGCTCGTTTGAAGCCCCGCTTTGAAGACACGATGCTGACACCTGGCACTGATGCCACCAGGTGTTCCAAGGGCACAGTGCCTGCCTGCCACTTCTCCAACTTTGTTGCGATGGGCAGTGCTCCGAACTCGGCCCGGTAACACACCTTAAAGCTGCGTGGCAGGAGACATCGTGTCAGCCAATTGCGATCCACGTCACGCAAACCAAATTACATGACATTTCAACACGAAGGTGAAACAATGAATCAGCTTATATAGATAACCTGCACTCTGAGAAGTCTAGTGCAATTAATGTCAGCATCATAAGTTTATTATTAGAGGAGAAAACCAAGGTCAAAGTTTCACTTTTAAGCTTGTAATAGCATAAATATGTAATAGCATGTGAAACGCGAGAAACAATGATATCCAATATCACACATAGGATACCACAGGTAAAAATATGAACAGTAAATGCAGAGATCACAAGAAAAAATAACGACAATGTACGACAAACAACAATAAAAAGTAGGCTTGTGTGAATAGTAAATTTTAGGTTCGAAGTGAATTCGAAACGAACAGTGATTTGGTCAAATAATTTCAAATTGAATTCAAATATTATATATCACATGTTATAAAGAAAATTTAGCGTAGTTGTCCTGACCCAACTAACTTGCACAGTATTTTTTGAAATTGAAACAAGGCATGTGCAAATGTCATTCTTTTTTTTTTTTCAAAAGAAGTGGAAGCAACTTTGAATAGTAGCAGGATTTGACTTTTGGTAGAATGCAAGTGATAACCCCTAAAATACGTTACATTTTAAAATTTTGCTTTACTTAGAGCATATAAGCTGGTTTAACAAGCTTCTAAACTTAAAAAATGACGAATAGATGTGAGGGTAATACGTTCATTTAGGCTTGAAGGGGGGCTTTGCAGCAGTGTATATTTCCCCTGGACAGGTGTAGACATGGTATAGCACCCTTCCACTGCAGTGAAACCTCCTTTACAGGGGGGGGGGCTACATGCGGATTAATATAAACCTACTCGTTCATTTCGAATACTTCGAAATTTTCGCTAACGTAAATTCGATTCGAAGCGAATTCGAATACTGTAATATTGATTTGAATATTCGAAGTGCTCAAATATTCGCCCAAGCCTAATAAAAAGAATAAAAGACATGCCACGAATGTGCAATTGAGCTTTGATGTACTTCCAGTGCTTAAGCGAAATAGCAAAACAACATGCAGACATGGAAAGAAAAAGGGACGGTAAGCATTCTTACTGTTCTTTTTTTCTTTCCATGTCTGCATGTTTTTCTCCTATTTCACTTAGGCGGTGGAAACGCATAAAAGTTCAGTGTTCCAAGTAGCCCAGCAAACTGCTTTAAGTGCAATAGAGCACATGTTCACACAAAGGTCTGCTCAGATAATGAAAAGGAGGGTGCCTTTCTTGTTTATCTAAATCGCACACCATCTGGAAAGTGACAGTCAGCATGAGAAACACCTCAGGTCATAGGCACATGCAAATCCACAATTACCTGTCCAACAGGAGGGAGCCGTCGTGCACGTCCAGCAGCTTCCGCAGTTGCATCACCCACGTTGAGCGAGGCAAGCACACTTCGGGAAGCGGCTTTGCCACAAGTCTAGCCGGGCCGGCTACCCCAGCAATGGGCTTGGCACTGTCATGAAGCGGGCAGTACGGCGGCGCACCCGTCTGCAAAAGTTTGGAGTGCAAGTGGCTATCATCGCTGCTCTGTTTCAAAGTCAAGTTGTCTTTGACAATTGAACAGAAACCTTTGTGGTATTACAACAAAGCTGTCTTATAGTCTACCCCGTTCCATCGTTGTCGTTATGGTGGTGGTAGTAGTAGTAGTAGTAGTACCGTCAAATCCCGCTACAACGAAATTGACGGGACGCAAGAAAAAGTGTTGTCACGGAATTTCGTAGCGGAGAAATTTCATCTATAGACCACAAAAAGTTAAGAAGATCTGATAATAATGACTCGTCCTTTGGTCCCGGCAAGTGCATGCATTGTCCTTTGCATTTAACTCTCGCTAACTTGGACGTACTTGGCCGCACATCGAGTGAATGTATTTTCTCATGTATAACATGCATAAAATATACACAAAATTTAGCAGTAAACTCGGGGTGCGGGTTATATGCAAATTTCGGTGCGCAAGTTGGTTCACGGTAATGCAAGGAAGGCGGCTTTGCGTCAATACGCGAGTTATACACGTGGGTTATACACGAACAAATAGTATATGCAGGCTTACTTCGAAGCGTGCCGAGCGAGTAATGCTGCGTAGGAGTGTGCCGAAGTTCACTAGAGGCTAACTGAAAATGAAGTGCCGAAGCTCTGCACTACCACCGTCATAAGCGAGCGAAAGGGAAGCCGAAACGCTTCGTGCCGTTTTACAACTTTACTGCCTTTAATCTTTCTTCGGGTGTGTTAGCTGCGCACTTGAGTGTATTCGCTATCAATGATCGCAATGATAGCGACCGCCATTTTCTGCACAGCGGCTGCGGCAAACGGTAGTTCCATTTTCAATCTGTGCGCGCTGGCCGTGCGTGTGCCTTCAGAACTGCGTTGTTGCATTCTGTGTTTGCGTCTACTGCGGTTTTGACAGCAGCATTGCTTTGAGTCGGTGCGCATACGTTGGATGCGCGAGTACTTTCGTGGTCGCCCATGATCGCGTCGACACGACCGCATTTGTGTTCACAGCGCTTGCGGCAGAATGTAGTTACGCCTGGACTAGGTGTGCGCTGGCCAAGCGTGCGCCTTCAGAACGCCGTGGATGTCATTCACGATCGCAGGGCTTGTGACAACGAGCAGTAGTTTTGTTTTGAGTGCTACGTCCAAAACATGCGGAAGTTCTTGAATAACGATTCTTGCGCGGCCCGCACGCGCATCCAACCTGCCGGCAGCATCATGGTGGATGGACGATCTGTCGCCGAGCATCTCAACGGCAAAAAATTTACCAGGATGTGCGCGTGGTGGTAGGAAGCATGTCTCCAATGAAGACACGGGTGTTGTGATGCGGCCGCCGCACGGCTCTGGCAACGAGAAATGGTCGAGTTTCTAGCGGAATTTCACGTCAATTCTAGGCAAGCTCCTTTTCCTTATGTGGTGGCACTCGCGAAAACTTCATTCAAGCAGAAGTACCCAGAAAAAGTATTTGTTGTGACGAGACATTTTTTGCATTGTTTTCTACGGGCAGCTGACGGGGAATCGAAAATTATTTGTTGTGGCGGAAATTTTATTGTAGCAGTATTCGTTATAGCGGGATTCGACTGTAGTAGGCATCACATGTTTGTGACCAGAGGGGGGAGTGAATAAAAAAATAAATAAAAACAAAATGATGATGACTCGGTACAAAATACTGGGAAACCAATTTTCACTTCAATTACATTAATTAGAGACACTAATTGCAATAAACCAGAGCAAGGCACCTGGGCACATAAGAGGGTCATGTAGATAACAGGAAGCACACACACGGCAGGATTCCGGATGCACTGCTGGCAAATCATGTGACGCGAGGCCTTCGCTGAAACACGATTGCCCAAGCCAGCAGGTGACGTGATCTCACTAGAAATCTCATGACATGAGGTGTTCGCTGAAAAGCCAGTTGCCTGAGCCCGCAGGTCACATTATCTTGCTTTGACCAATGAAGTGCAAGTGCGCATTTCAAATCTAGCAGCATAAAACATCACCACGTGATCTCGCTAGCCAATCACATACACTCGCGTGCTTACGGCGTCACTGTCCAACGATTCTCACAGTGTTCAACTGGCTGAATTTCCTTTTATCACAGTATAATAATAATGATAATAATAATAATAATAATAATAATACCATATTTACTCGATTCTACCGCGCCCTCGATTGAATGCGCACCCGTTTTCCGCGACCAAAAAAAAGAAAAAAACTAAAACATGGATTGTAACGCGCACCCATTTTTCGTGAGAGAAAAGAACAAAAAAAAAGTTCGTAGGAGTCAACCTTCGCACATTCCGAAGAACAAGTATTTGGGTTTTAAAGAACTAAAGTTTCAAAAAATAAAACACAGTCAAACAGCGGGTCTTGCCGCTAAACTGTCACCACTACGGCGGCGATACGAGTCGCGTAATGGATCAGTCCTCGTCGCTGTCGGACAACACCTTGTCGCTGTAAACGCTTTTCAATATCGGGAAACCGGCCCTGCTTTGGTCCACTGAAACCGTTTCGTGAAGCTTTGCTGTAAAAAATCTTCTGCTTCTGTTTGCGCCAGTCTCGCCCGCACGTTTCCGGAACTCCGAACGACCGCGATGCGGCCCGATTTCCGTCCGTCTCTGCACATGTAATAACTTTTCTTTTAAATGCGGCATCGTGGTGCGCTTGTCGAGTATTTCGAGTCGGCACTTCCATGCTGTCGATGCGAACGCAGAACGGGATGACGAGCTCCTCAGCACACGTACGAACTAAAACAATGGCCGAGGCGCGTAGGAGGCGGCCATTTTGAAGTGCCGATGGCAATATGATAACCGAGTTTTTTTTTTTCGGTACTCGATTCTAACGCGCATGCGATTTTTGGACTCGTTTTACCGAAAAAAAGGTGCGCGTTAGATTCCAGTAAATACGGTAATAATAATAATATCTGGGGCTTTGCGTTCCAAAACCAATATATGATTATGAGAGACACAGTTATGGAGGGCTCCAGAAATTTTGACCATCTGGTGTTCTCTAACGTACACTGACATTGCACATTACTCGGGCCGCTAGCATTTTGCCTCTATCAAAATGCGACTGCCCTGGCCAGGATCGAACCAGCGACCTTCGGGACAGCAGCCGAGCACCATAACCACTGCTCCACCGTGACGGACTTTTATCACAATATAAACCTTAGCGTAAACAGGCTGATGCAGAAATGAAACAGGACAAGGTGCTACTCTCAAACTAAGCTGTGCTTTTGTGGGAAGCTGACAAAACACAGTGGCTTTACATGTGCAATAAGTAGAGATGGGCGCACGGAGATAAGTATTGCACACTTATCACAAAGAGGCAATATCATCTCTCTGCCAGGAATACAATAATAAAAATAAAATGTATTATTTGTGCACGTGACATTTTGATTACTGCTCTTGCACTAATGAGAAAGAAAACTACAGTAGAACCCCACTGTTACGTTCCTCACTGCTGCGTTTTCCCGGCTGTTACGTCATTTTCTGCCGGTCCCAGCACAGCCCCTGTAGGATCCAGTGTATTGGGAAACCAGTTGTTACATTACAAGTGCGGGACCATTCCCGTATGATGTGCCATGAAATGCGCTCCGACACTATTCTAGCACACAGTAGAACCAGCCGAGCGAGCCCGAAGAGAGCGGCCATGTTGACTTTTCACGCAGCTTGGCCTGGCTTGACCGTAAGACTGGCCGCACGAGTGGCGCAACGACAAGCATAACATACTTTTGGTTGCCACAAACAAAAGCATATCCTTCGAGATTCAAGGAATGTTGGCGTCTATGACATAACTGGTTTTAAGCTTGTCTTTAGTGCTCGTGAAAGTACGGCTCCTTGAGGTTGGCGTTTGTTTCCGCTGTCCTGTTCGCGGTCGGACTCGTCGTGCAAGTCATGTTGCGTGTGCTTAAGGGGAGACGCTCCTCGAAACAACTTTTTTTAAATTTTTTGTAATAGAGGCTTGAAAATTCTGTTATATGTATAGTTTTTCATGCAGATTTCAAATATGTCATTACTTTCCATGTAGCTGCTACAGTTGTTGAGTTATGTCATACACAATGGCAAAATGTTACACTTTTTGCGGGAACCCTTTTATGTACTAAACTTTCAGTAAAATCATTGTGTTGAATCTTATTCGACTCTTTGTAGACTGTAGAGTGCCAATATCTATCCAGATATTCCACAGAGATAATGGAACTAATAAAAAAAAATTGTACTCTGTAACTGATTATTTTCAGTCTCCTTTGAAACAGTAACCGAATATTTTCACAAGTAATGCTGATAGATATTGCAATTTCAAGTAGATATTTGCATTCTACATGTCTTGAAGAATACGTGTGCCAAGTTTCGTTACTATACAATAAATATAAGTTTATAAAAGGCTGCCCGGAAAACGTGAAATTGTCGAAAAAAATGAAAATGAGAAAAACAAGTTTGAAAGTTTGAGACGTTGGCATTTATCAGAAAAAACACTATTTACATCAAATTAGGCCAGAATCCGCCGCCACGTGTGCGTGGACGAAAGTGTAGACTCGGGGCAATCAGAATTTTCACAACACAGTTCGAGGAATGCCGAAAGTTCTTTGCGCTTTCCAGCCGCCTCTCGGACGCCGAGCTTCCGTTCGCGGCAAGTTGGCCGTGCCGAACCCGCCACAAGTGCCGTGAGCGCGCCGATTTCGCAAAGCATCGTGTTGACAGTAGGAGCACCTACCGGTCTAGGCTCACTCTCAAAGAATCCAATCTTCTTTTGGGATGCACTGATAAATTCCACAGCAGCGTCAATTTCACAACCACTGTCGCGGGGTTCGGTGTCGGCGTTGCGCTTTTACAATCCCGACCAACTCCAGCCGGCGACTGCAGCGCCGCGGCGCGGTCACGGCGTGAACTATCACAAGAGCGCAAGCTAGGTGCTTTTTCTGACGACCGCGCGCGGCCTAGGCACCAAAATGCACGAACGTCCCTAGCCGTTTTAGTCCCTAAAGTCACTATACACGTCACGGCAGCTTTTTTTTCTGTTTTTGTTTTTCCATCTGAAGCCCGTTTGAAGGCGAGACAAGTCAGGGCGAAAACCGAAAGTACGCGGTAGATCATAGGTAGATGTTGTCCCGTGTTATGTGGAAGAGAAAGCCTCGGATATCAACATTCCGTGGAACATACGAACGTCGGAAAAGAGCTCGGTCGCTGTCGGGCCCGTCATCATTCGATGTTGTTTCGTGTGAGGAGGTGTTCGCCATTTGTTACGCGTCCATCTGCCATGCACACGAGCATGCGGTCATTTCGATGACAAAGCCGGTATGAACGCGATGTGTGCTTCTTGTTTTGTGAACTCTCGTTGCTATGAGATAACCAGTCGGTGTCGTTATGCCCTGTATTGAGGCTTCTTTTTGCAACGTGTAAACGACTGCAAACGGCAAGCGACTGCATCGGCAGCTTCCAGTTGTTTACGGACGAGTAATGTACTGTACATACATGCCAATTATGTAAGTAAATTATGTTAGAGTGTTCTGCGGCAAACACGATCCGCAATCGTTTCCTTGCCGTTCAGCAGACTGTAGTGTGGCAACAGGCTGTAGCCGCAGACGGGTTATTGCGTCGCTGCTTCCAATCATTTGTGCTTGGTCGGTTAATTTCGCCTGGAAAGCCAGTGCGAATGCATTGTGCGCTGTTTTGTTGAACTCCCGTCATTAAAAGCAAACTGGTATGTACCTTGATCACCGTGTAGATTCTTGTTTTCATCGTTTTCTCATTCCCATTTAACAGCAAGAACGCGCGCAATGTTCAAATCGCCAAGACAGAACGAGACATCGTCAATACTTCCTTTTGGGCAGGTTGGTTCATTGTTGACGAGTAACCGCGCTAACACACCCACTAGGGCAGTGGTTCTGAACTGGGTGTCCACGGACCCCAACGGGTCCGCGACACTCATCAAAAAAAACTTTTTGGAGGCTGACTATTCCCTGCGACAGCGGCCCCTTTTCATTTGTGGTATGCTTCGCCGCGTAAAACTCCTGCACTGCGGCAAAGCTAACCTATAATTCCACTTCTCTATCAGATGGCTTCAAAGCTTCTGTTGCAGTTGTCTTCGGCATATGTGCGCGAGCACACTTTCTCTAGCTTTCAATATTTGAAGAACAAACATTGTTAAAAAAGAGGTTGAAGGTGGCTGCTGACAGCACAGCTTGTTAACAAGCTGTTGACATCGAATCGGCGTGGCACATTACTCTGACCATGCTTTGCCAGGGAGAAATAAAAGCCACCTGTTTCAGCTGCATGTTGTGTTAATTTATTACTCTGACCCTTTGTCTCTCACTGCAAGGGGTTCCCAGATCATCCATAGCTGAGAACCACTGCACTAGAGACGACACGGACACACTAGTGCTGACCAACAACTGGATTAAAGGAGCCCTGGAACGCCTTTTCATCTGCGAACTGCAGCGCTGTAATGCTGAATACTGAGGTGAATGCAAAAAGAATGATCGAAATCAGTGCATTCCATAGTTCGAGAAGAAGCAATGAAAACTACACGCTTAACTTGTGTCGCAGGGCCCCTTTGATGGCAGAATGACACACCTTATATATGCCAGAGTGAAGCATGGGAAAAAAAAGAGGGATACAAAACAAGGTTTAACACACAAAAACATTATTTTTATTTTCCTTTGAGATCCAAGATGTAACAGCCGCATCCAGAAGATGAAACTCAGCATTAAACAGGGCAAGAGATGGGGCTAGTGCACTTATCAAATGCCTTAATATGATAGGCTTCTAAACTGATACGTGCAGTGCTGCCTTCACTCCTATCGCAAACCGTCGACCCTTTAAACCGGGCCACACATTTTGCTGACATGAGCAACTAAACGTGCGTACTTGTAATCTACCTTTTGCAATTTTTGTGCGTGTTCCCCCAAATGGTGATTGACAAAGCGCCCAGTTCCGCCAACGTAGAACATCCCACATGACATGGGAATGCAATACGGCACTCCTGTGGAACACTTGACCAACAGCGTTTTGTGGTTCTTCCAGCATCCACATTTACTGGTGTTGCAAATGCATGGCCACAGCTTTCCCACCTTATTGGGAGTAGACAAACAAATGGTGACACCGTGCCTACTTCCCATCTTCTTAAGATAGTGGGAAACTATATGAACATATTGTACAACCTCTGGCCTAAGGGTCTTCCGGTGATCCTTCGTGGTTGCGCATCCTGTTCCACGTTTCAATTTTTAGCGGAGGGTTTCAGGAAGAGCAGTCAAGACTGAGTTGGGGAACCCTGCAGCCGAAAGACTGCATATGTGGTTCTCAAAATTGGGCACCATTTGATGTGGGCACGATTTTTTTAGAGCAGATTCCAGGCACATCAAAGCTGTAGCTCTCTAATTTGTCTTAAAATGTGCTGAATCAAAGGGAAGCAATCCCTTCTTAGCCCTCGGGTAGTAGCCCCAGCAAGCATGTCCTTCGCAGAATATCTTAAGGTCTAAAAACCGTAAAACCGAACGTCATCGAAGTTCATGGGTAAAATGCAACCCAAGTACTTGTGAGCTAAAAACAGATGAAACTTCACCTACTGTACAGGGGTAGGTGAAGTTGGTAGTTGCTGCACGAGTACAGAGCACCAACTCATCTGAGAGAGTTGCTATGCAATTGGCACCCACTACGTAATTGCATGTACAGTTTCCATGTAGCACCACTCTGTATGACAGGTGTTGTAAAGAAACAATTGTGTTGAATGAGCGATAGATAAATAAGATTTGTTTTTTTTTTATCTAAATGCAGTCCCTGAAATTTTGAACCATGTGTTAGTATAGTGATTCTAACAGAATGTTGTCCATTGTCACAGGGATCTCTTGGAGGCAGATAAAGTTATACAAACATAATAGCAGTCCTATATGCACTCTTGCTTCATGAATTACTTTGGTAAATAAATATGCTTTCTGTGTATACCTGTATGTACTTCCAGGAGCTGCTGCACTGTGTGCCATTTATTCAAGCCTGTGTTCAGTACTAGCATTGAGAAGTGAATGTTTACGCACACTTGGACACCATTGTGTGTTTCAATGGTTACATGTCTATGCATAGAGTCAGTGTTCCTACAACTAGTATATCAATAAATGGACAAGAGTTCAGTTGCCCACAAAGTAAGTGCATTGCAGACCATTTTGCCACATGCCTTGTGGAAAGTTATCAAGTCTCACAGAGCGAATTATTACCGCACCAGAACGTAGCATTCATTGAAATTTCGCACCTCGCCCACTACATACAAATTTACCCTGTCACTTGAGCATGAGTCATGCAGTTGCGATATAAAAGTGCATCAACAATACGCCCGCATACAGCACCAGGCAGTGCCACAATACAAAACTGTCGTGGCTTAGCTTATTTAATGGTTAGGGAAAAAGGGGGAGTCCAGTGAAATATGACAATTAAGTCACCTAGGAAATGATTTTCTCACAGTCTGAAAGCAAATTCAATGCAGTATAGCTGGCATACTGAAGTACACATCTCAGAATATGGCTACTTGATAAAGAAAATGCAGTCAGTCCACAATGGCTGTTGCAAACAAACATATTTGATACAGGAAGTGACATTAGATGAAATATGGTGCACTATGGCATTCCCAAAAGCTTTTCCTGTGTATTATATTACATGGCCACCTGACATGCACTTTCCTGTGCGTCTGCGAGAGGAGTGCTTAAAAAGCAGCTAATCTCTCATCCAATAGCCCTTAAAGACCCTGGAGAAAAATGTGTAAATGTTACCATTGGCATTGTATCCCATTATCAAGTAAGAAATGCAAAAATGTTGGACTGGTCAATCCTAATGCGGGTCATTCTGTCTTCAGCAACAGTTCACAAACATTGCATTTGGGAGCATGACCTATTAATGCTTCAGAATCTAGCACAGGACACAACACAAAGGCAGACTAAAATAACACGATTGCCACAGTCTTGCTCAGTGTTTGTACTGCATCCTGCACTAGATGCTGCAATGGCACGTCCTTATTTAAACCTCCACCGTGGTTAAACCAACATGCTCCACAGTGGTTAAACCAACAGAATGCCCAGACACACAAAAATGGATAGATATGGTTAGTCTGGGTGTATGTGTAACGAAGTAGTACATCGGTGCTAAATATTGTAAATATTGCACTTAGATGAGTTATAACCACTACGGAAGGCTCCAGCACACGGTAAAATAGAACGCCAGCACATTTCAATAAAATTATCTATTTGTAAATAACTTGCTTTGAAGCACCGTAAACGAAGTACTAGTACTGCGCCGGAATAATTTAGGGCTTTTAGGCAAGCATTAATGTTGCTGTGCAAAGTTGCAATATTCCAGAGCAAGAAGATAGAAGTGCCAAGGCCGCGCAACTGCCTCGGTCCTTTTACTAATGCAACCTTTGAGAAAAAAAAAAAAACACTGCAATGGTTAACTGCGACAACGCAAGAAGCCTTAGCTGAGATTTCACACCCGACAAGATGTACTGTCAGAGTATGCAAACAAGATGTGCTGAAGAAGTACGGTGCGCACATGCAACCATGAGCGCAGGATATCCTCACGTTTTGCTATTTCATGAACGGCGCAAGCTTCCACTCCTAGTGCAAAGCTCACCGGCGTACACACACCACTGCTGTACCCGAGCGCTCCTCACGCCGCCAGCGATTCAAAAGTGCTCGTGTGACACCTGTCCCTGCTGCACGGTCCAAAGTAATCCGTAACAAATACCGCCACTCAAATTGCAACCATACTGCAATCAGTCCTGATCGCACTTAAAAGCGACCACACAGCAGCAAGTACCCGTCGTCAGTGCGCATTCAACACTACCACTTGCACGAAACAGCCAACACTCACGTATCATCACATTCGCAGGACGCGCCAATATTACAAAAATACAAACTGGCGCACAACACACACAGCGCAACCATGGCGTTAACAATCGCTCCCCGCTCCAGCCACTGCTAGGGACTAAAATGGCTAGGGACGTTCGCGCATTTTAGTGCCTAGGCCACGCGCGGTCGTCAAAAAAGCCCCTAGCCCTGCGCTGCTCATAATAGTTCGTGCCGGTACGCGCCGCGGCGTTGCAGTCGCCGGCTGGAGTTGGTCGGGATTGTAAAAGCGCGTCGGCGTTAGGCCTATCCGATATCGGAGCGTCGGGGGCATCGTCCATCGCTGTCGCTTTGGGAAGCGTCCGACGCCGTTTCCCTCGATACTTGTGGCGAGTCCTGAACTTTCGAACATCAGAACTGCGCTTTTTAGGGCTTGCCATGGCACGAAAATACAGAAGAAACGCTGAACAACTCGGTCGCGGCGTTTGAGGCTTCATTCTTTTGCCGGGGAGATGGGAGGGAGGAGGGGGTGGAGCGCGCCGCCGTCCAATGGCGGCCTCGCGCTGCGTGCCGCGAAATTCAAAACGCTCGACGTACGCGTTGTTTTTCTCGTTTTTTCTTTATTCTGCGTGAAGATACGAGACTAACCCCTGGTGTATTGTGGAGAAGACAGCTTTACGCTGCATGCGGGCAGGATTGCAAATGGCGGGCACCGCGTCATTTTCGCAACAGAAGGACGCAAACTACACCATTTTTCGCGACTTTTGCGCATTTCTCGCGTCACTGCTTCTCACTTGGAAGCCTTTTTAGATAATTTCTCGTGCGAATTTGAGCTTGATATTTTCAGAAATAAAAGATTATAGTCCAAGGATGCCAATACAGCCGAAAAAAAAAACCCAAATTTTTTTCGGAAAACCGCGACTTTTCGACCCGCGTCTCCCCTTAAGTTCTTTCACGCCTACAACCGTTGGTGCCAGAATAATTGCATACATTGTTAACATTTCTGTGGATGACGCCGTTCTCAGCTTCGTGGCTCTATTTGTCGACTAGATTGTGGCCGAGTGCGCCAACGCGTGCATCAGTGCGGAAGTTTAGGAGTTGGTGGAGAAAGGGTCGTTTGATGATTGCTTTCGGGGGTACTTTAACTTTCATGAGATGTTCGACCGTCTTTGACGAACCATGGTGGTCTGATACTACGCCAACAGCGCTACATTATCACTCGGTGACCCCGACAAATCCGGCAACAATCTTGCGACGGTATTGCCAAAAGTGATCGCTTGCCAGGTGTCGGCTGTGGTGGCTCTAGATTCAACATAAAACGACATAATCCTGCAGGTGCCTGAAAAAACATTGCGTGCTGCTCGAGCATTAGTAAACACACCAGGCAATGTTGCACGGTTTTTTCAAGCGTAAGAATTAAAACAGAATTCTGCACCACCAGATATTTTTTCCTGTTTTTTAGGTCTTGCATTTCTCATGTCTTGTGTTTATTCTTAGTCTCTTCAAAAACATCTCATCGGGGTTCTACTGTACATTATTAATCGGCAGCAGCTCCTGCAGTAACAATGTTGTTTTAACGTTCATGCTTGGAAAAACTCCATTAGGTGTGAACAAATACTATCATCATCATGAATTACCTCTAGTACTTTTAGACCTTAGTGCGTGCAACGCAATTAATTGGCCGGCACACGCTCTCTTCATCCTCTTCTTCATCTTCTGCTTCGCTCCCTGAACACATCCGCCAATTTGTCCGGCATGGGATGCAATAACTCGGATGGGTGAGAGAAAAGGTAGAGAGAGAGAAAGATAGAAATAGATAGAAAGACAGAGAAAGAGACAGAGAGAAACACACAAAAAAGAAAGAAAAAACAGAGAGCAAGACAGAAGGAGAAAGTGAGAAAAAAGGAAAGACAGAGAAATAAGAGAGAGAGAGATAGAAAGAGGAAGCGAGAAAGAGAGAGAAAGAAAGGAATAGAAAAGACAGAGACAAAAGAGATATAGAGAAACAGAGAGCAAGCAAAAGAGGTAGAAATAAAAATAAAAACACCAGGCACTACCTTGGAGGTAAACAATGGCTGCTAATGGGAATGAGAGACAGAAGAAGTCGGCTTTTAGCTAACACTTACACTTCTACTTCTACTAACGTTTCCTACTGGAACATGCCAATGGCTGCTAATAGGGAATGAGAGACAGAAGAATTCGGCTTTTAGTTAACGCGCACGCTGCGAATATTTTATTGTTCAACAACGCACAGGAAAAATCTCCCACCAGCACCGCATTGGAGGTCAAGATCTGGTACTAGCATTACGACTGGTTACGCACTACGACTACTATGACTACGAGGGACGAACGGGTGCCGCCTTAAGGAGCTTCGCCCCTAATAAAGAGAAACAAGAAAGGCCACCCAGCTCCGCTGTTCCTTCAGGCTTGGTGCGAAGCTGCCTAAATTTTTTTTACTGTTCCAGTTAATCCTAACTGGCGGTGTTACTTTTTGCTGGCAATATCCCTGTGACTGTCATACGGTAGCTGCTACCACAATACAACACCTATTCAAAACACAAAACCTTGTAACTCACCTGCACCAGGACTTTGTCGTCGACGCTGAGGTGGAGACAGTAAAGACCGATACGGCGCTGATGTATGAGATGAAAGGCTCGTAGAGCTTCTGACGCGTTCGGCACGTGCACGAATGCCTCGACGTTACCATCTTTTTGGAGATTCAGAGTAATATTCAGGACCTAGCAGAGAGAGAGTGAAAGTGAAGCTTGTTAAAGGACAACAGAAACACCAGACTCCCAACGAGCGTATGTGGTGTGCAGTGGTTCCATTAAATTCAAAATGCAGTTGGATTTTCCCTGTCCAAATCAATAAAATGTGTGTTAGCGGGGCTTAAACGAGGCCGGTTCGCATTTCCTATGACTGCTCGTGGAACCCTGAAGTTATGCTTGAAATCGACTCACTCGCGAATGTTCAACATACCATAACTTTCATTCAAATGGGTTTAGAACATCCATTTTTGTTGCACTGCACACAGTTCCAATTGCAGATTATCGTGACATGCTGATTTACTTTGTAACGCAGTCAGTTTAGAAATAATCTTGCTCCCCAAAAGGTACATGAAATATTTTGTATTTTAAAAACTACACAATATACTAGAAACGTAATTGCATATTTGAAATCAGCACATAAATATACATAAACTCAGAAAATTTCATCAAGATTGATCAAGAAATAAAAAACTTTTTTTAAGAGCAGTGTCCCCCCTTAAGTAATGATATGTTCAAGCTGTAAGCAGCCCCTAAAATAAACTTGACGAACAAACGCAGTGGCTGCGGCCAGTGCACGGCGTGTGCTGGGCATGCCCCTGGCAGTCGTGGCTGTAAACTGCCTGGGAGCAAGAACAGCAGAGTAGTGTTTTGTGGTAAAGTGTTTTAATGTATCAGAATATTCCTAATAACGAAAATGATAGTTTAAAAAATGCTATGAACTCGACTACGGATAATGCCTTATTTATTCTCGAGCCACTGCTACCGAGACTAGACACTGTGTTGCAGCGAAGTGAGTTTGACGAACGCACTCGCCGGCAAGTGCACTTAGCAGCGAGTGTCACTAAGCGTTCCCTTGTGACAGTGCGAGAATGACACTAGCGGCGTAGTGCACTCCCTCAAAGTGCACTTAAGTTGCCCCGTGTGACGGGTGTAAGAGACCCCTTATATAGGGGACAAGAACTGCTCCCCGGTTCATGTCTCTCATAATGGTGCATACAAATACGTGTGCAACCGGCACACCTTCGAGAGCTGACTTTCTGTATGCTCAGTGGTGTTGGGTTTATCGCATGCAACGCCGCAATCTGCGAGTTATAAAGGTTTCATAAAAAAAAATAATGAACACCGAGAGATGCAGCTTACAGTCACTCCGGACTCTTGAAACACCGCTAAGAGCATCTTCTTGATGACATTCCTATCAAGGCTGGGGTCGAGGTTTGTCACGCGGACGCAAGCGGGAGCGTCGTTGCGTTCCTTCAGTGAAACATTTTGTAGTCTCTCTTCCAAGGGCATGCTGCTAGCAGGAACAGTCACATTTGGATGCCCGTGCAGGGGAACAGTGCTCAAGAGGCTGCCGGAAAACGGAAGAAGTCCACTCGGCAGACCATGGCGGATTCCAGGAATGTTGCAGAACAGAAGTGGGTTGGCGCTCTTGGTTGGAGAGCACGACCGGTGGCGAGAGGATGCGCTTGATGCCTGTCCCGAAATGGGGTCCACAACTTGTGCGTTGTCGTAGTAGCAGACGCTCGGAACTTCTGGCTGCAAAGGCGAGAAAGAATACGTCATTCTGTTTATCCTATACAGGCAAACGCACATCCCAGAATAACGCATCAAAATCACTTGCCAAAGTAATCACTGGAGGGTGGATCTTTAGGCATTAAAAAAGCTCGTTTTAGGCGCCAAAAATAGGCAGGCAAAACAACGTTTAGGCCTCGAATATCGTAAATATAGGCGCAATAAGTTTTCACATAAATGCAAATAATTTCGAGCAAGGACGTGCGCGACCTCTATCAATGACAGGAAAACAAAAACGTTATTGCTTACGGTGGCACAAAGGCACCAACAATTGAACATATCCGTGCAATTGTGCAGTGTCCCGCATGGTTCGCAGAACATGGCCTCTCCCGTGTTCTGCACGGTGAATCAAGAGTCCACTGTCGAATCAGCACACTCAGGGGTGTCTTTTCGCCATGACTGAGAAGGTCAGAGCCAGAGCAGATAGCCAGATCGCTAAAATACCAGAAGGGAGGGATTCTTCCTATTGACCGGATCGAATCGCATAGAGGCAATTTCCCCTCTGGCAGTGAACCACTTGCGTAGCCAGGCGTGGGGGGGGCGGGGGGGAGTTCGCATTCACCACGACCGCGTGGCGGCAAATTCTCTCCGGCGTGTCCCATTTCACTGCTGCTAGAGGTTGTTTCCGGGAGTTGGTTGAACTAAAGGCCTAGGTGGAGCCCCATAGTTCCGAACAGTCAATGTTGCGCGGTAACATGAATAATGATCTCAAGCTGCACCCGGGAGCTAAACTTGAGGCTAAAGAGTGTTGATATAAGCGCCAATTTTGAAAATAGGCATTTATAGGCATTTCTAAGCATTTAGGCACGAATGCCAAATATAGGCATTTGTAGGCACTATAAAAACACTATAAAAGCCCTTTTTAACCTCTAATTCATGCTCATATATCAAAATGGTGCGATAGGAGCGCCAAGGAACAAAATAGGCATTTGCCTAAAATCCAGTCTCTAGTAATCACATTTAAGACTTGCCGCGTACACCCTGAAACACTTTCAACAGCACCTACACTGTAAGTTTGAAAAGTCATCCTGTTTTTTATGCATTCGCCGAAGACGACTTGAACGCAAGAACAATCTTCTTTTTCTTCTCAGTTGACTGTCAACTGTATTGCACAAATTAGGAAAACATGAGTTATTGGCAATGCTTTCAAGCACATCAATGGCATCGAGACAAGTCGTTTGGTCCCAAATTGAACGCGAATTAGTTCTGTGAACTCATTCGGTTGAAAATGTCATTTTATTTTAAACGTACACCGTTAAGTTTTACGGTGTGACAGCAAACGAATGACATTGCGAACGTACCTCATTTGCTGTAAACAACCATTAGAATTGCTGCGTGACAGTGGTATAGCGGTCACTCATGAGCCCAAGTTTGTATTTTCTAGCAAGTGAACGAAACTAGAATGACACCAAAGTCATCAATCACTCTAGAGTGAGCACAAGTCTCACCTGACTGGTACTCCGCATGGAGGGAGACACACGTCCCACACTTCTTGGCCTCCTGAACCCAACGGCAGCTTCCGGCCTGGCCAGAGCAGTCGTGGCAACGTCTGGGTTCCACATGTCCACAGCACAGAATCTGTGTCAACATGCAATCGAAGACTTACATGACCAAGATTTCGGGACATGTACAAGTAGCACCATCTCTCACTGGTGGCAGGGAAACCTTGCCGTAACCGAGTGAAAAATAGGCTAAAAAAATCATATCTGACGAAATAAGCTATTTATCAAAAACCACTCCTGGTTCTATACGGCAAAGACCCACTGAAACATTCTGGTAAAATTACAGTATCGTACAACAAAGCACGCGGTTTTCCAGAATATTTAAAAGGATACTGGACAAAACTTTTGCCACTGAGATTTTCAGCTGAACTGAAAGCTTTGGTGCTGAAATTGGCAGACACAACATTCATTTCAGACAGGAACTAGTGGAAAATAATGAATTTAATGCATTTTTCACAAACTGCCACATCTAGCAGCTGCACCGTGAACTAGAGGAGTTTAACGTCCCCGGAAACAGACGTGCCAACCTTGCCAGCTGTCGCCCACATCTCTCAACCCACTCAGCTCCCACTACGGCTACGGACCACTACGAACGGCACCAGCAGCGAACAATGCTCCCGGCTGGGGTAAAGCCCTAAAGAGTGGGATGTAAAGGAGATGTAGAAAGGGAAGTAGAAGGATAGAAAAACGTGCACCCTGCATCTGTCACAGTGACTTCGACGTCGCGGCTGGCACTGGTGCGCAGTGCCGCATGCTGACAATCCCCCCAAAATACAGCCTTCTGTTCAAAAATATGTGAAATAAACTCTTGTTTATCGGAACAGTAGCGTCTTCCGAGTGGAATTTCATTGTTTTCGTAATTTTTTTCTGTTTGTTCAGTATCCCTTAAAAGAGAGTAATTACAAGAGAATAGCCTACATGTCTTGGGGACGCTGCAACGTTGACACACTGTAGTTGTCCGCTTCGACTGACGACGACTCCGGGCTGCGGCTGCTGCTACTGCTGCTTCGCTTGGCTCCAGTCAGATCGGTCCGCAACCGCCGCCGCCGTGGTGTGTGCAGAGTGACGGAAATGGCGTTCCCGCAGACGTTCTCGCCGTCCATGCGTATGCGTGATCTGCACGCGACAAGAGTTGCTGACATTTCGGGAGAAGACTGCCTGATTGATTCACGGATTGATTCATCATAGGATATGCATCAAGCCACAGGGAGACGTGTCGGTGAGCTCAAAGTTCTCGTGATATCACCAGTAGTCAACAGTTATTCAACGGCTCTTTACAAGGGAGCTATTTTACAGTAATTTCTGTACAGTAGAACCTCACTATAACAAACACAAGTATAATGAGTTATCAACTATAACAAAGAAAACCTAAAATTTACCAAACTGCGATATGAATTTAACAGTATTACATCGCAGTATTACATCGCCTTAAAGGGGCCCTGCAACACCTTTCTTAATTATATTGGAATAGTCTCATTATTGACGTATGACTCTTCACGAGTCATATGCCGCAAAAATTTTTCGAATCCGTCAAGTCTAAGTGGTGTTACCAAATTATAGAGATCACGTTCCGCAGTTTTCTCTCTCAACTCAACGCAGCGAGCGTGCGGAAAGCTGCGCGCGGCGTGAGGGGAGGGAGGGAGGGCGGAGGTGCGAGGAGGCGACGTCAGCGCCGGCGGCATTTTTTTCATTTTTTTCTCTCTGGCGTCTCGGCGCAACCACGTGGTCTGTGCCGCCACTTCCGGTTGGCTTGCGTCGTTCTCGTCGAGCGGAGTCGATCGCGCTGTGTATCGTGCGTGCTTGAAAACTGCGCGTCGGTTTGGTAATGTTGGGTGTGCACCTCGAACGCCGTAGTGTTTTCATCACTCTGCCAACCATGGAAGCAAACGTGCGCGCTCGTTTGGAACGAATGACAGCTGAGATCGGTTTCGGCCCATACTCCGATACACCGCCTCGTAAGACGGCACTGGCAGACGACCCCGAAGCGCCGCCATTACCGGACGCCAGCATTGTTATCGGAGACACGCTGCGCCCGTGCCTCGGTCGGTCGTGAGAACGTGCCGACGATGCAGTTCTCAGCTGACGAGGCAACACTCGAACGGCTGCCACTCTCAACGGCAACCGGCGATGGTCAAAAGCACAGAAATATTCACGTTTTCGGCACTGCGCATGGCGAAGAAAACGGAACCACGCAACTACGAGCAGACGAGCTGTCGGTGAGACCGGAAGTGCTAATATTAATGTTTGTTCGGTGTTTTTAACGCGATAACATAATATAAACGTACATATTATCTACTTATTGAACTCAAAATTAACAACGAAAGTAATAATGAGGGTGTTATCGTGATTATAACATCAGCCAACGGTGGAACTGCCGACAATCGCGTCATATTTTGCGACTAATACATCATTTGTCGAGAGAAGAAGGAGCGATTTTCAGCTGACTTTGAGAATTTATTGTAAATTCCAGGCCGTGCGCATCGCTATAATATTTGACTCGCGTGTTCTCGAGAGCCTCGACTACCGATCGGCAGCGCTTTTTGAGCATGCTCGAAAAGTGTTGCAGGGCCCCTTTAAGGCCAATATGTCATAAGGAAGGATACTTTCCAATACCCAACAGTGTTGTTCCAAGGATACCAAACCAAAAAGCAATAAATGAATACCTAAAAACAAGCAGCAGCACTGACAACAATTAAAGTCACAAACAGATGTCAAAACTCTAACACTGACTGAAGGCATCTAAATTACTAGTCAGATCATTTCAATAAAAGATAATTCTTAAATGTTTCTCAAGGTGTATCAACCGTAATCGGTGGATACCTCTGGCAACAAAAACAGTTTCTTTGCAAAAGTGGAATCGTGGTACTTTGACCTTTACTTGCTCTAGTAGGAATGACCCTACGATCATAAAATTACCAACAATAAAGCTTCTACTTGATTCACAAGACGTAGTATTTTCCTTTAATACTTTTTCAAAATGTTCTTCGCGCTTTCCCAGCGAAAGGGAGACGTCACTGTCGAAGCTCACCGGAGGGCGGCGTTTGTGGTCGGATATTTCAGCACGGCCGTTGCGCCGCTGATGGAGCTCACGCGCCCCCCGCAGTTCTCCGACAGTTGCTTCAGCCGGCTTTTGACCTTGCGCGGCGACTTGGCCACCGGCAAGTTGGTCACCATCAGCTCAAGACAGTGGACTTCCTGCATTCGGACAACGCACCGACTGAGCTTGCCGGCAAAGCCTCACCATGTGAAAAAGATGTGAAAGAGCACAGAAAACACAAGACGACGTGGTTCTAGCGCAACACCGCAAGGTAGCAAATTATCGAGTATACAGCAAGATGGACATGCTCCGAGCAGCGGAGCTTGTTTCTGCTCTTCTGTAGGCCGGCAGACGTCACTGACCTGTGCAGTATCATGTTTATGCTCGCATAACATTGTGCGCACGTTTGTACCTTCTTTCTGTGTCCACGTATTTTGTGCACGCTAAAAAGGTTTCAAACATGAATTCATACCAACTCACCCAGCTATCAGTTTTACTGCAATATGCCCCCCTGCTACGGCCACGATATAGAGGCTGACAGTATTGAAAATAAATGCAGTAGACACTCAGTGAACGGAAATCTCTTAAACGGAACAGTTGCTTAAATGGAACAACTGCCTATAACACAGTTGGTATCGTACTTGGATTCTGCACCCCTGTTCATCTCTCAGTAAACGGAACTCCTGTTAAATGGAACATATTTTCCTAGTCCCTTCAGGTTCTGTTTTACGAGTCTACAGTCGGTCTGGTAAAAATACCTTATCGATCCAATCGGTACGTGGTATGTATGTTCTTCAAGATGGTCTCCTTGGGTGTTGATACACCAGCGAGCTGCAAAGGCTCGCTGAAACTTGGTTATTGTGACCTCTCTCGAGGGCTCTGTGACAGCCCGTTGGATGGCGGGAACGCCGTCAAAACGGCCACCTTTCTGGCTTCTCTTGGGCATTGGGAACTGGAAGAAATCAGCCAGGCTCACATCAGGGCTGATGTAGACTTGATACAGCCCTGATGTGAGAGCCCTTTAGACTTCTTTGGGTTCCCAAATCTCAAGAAAAGCCAGAAAGGTGACCGTTTTGACGGTGTACCCGCCATCCAACGGGCTGTCACAGAGTCCCTGAGAGAGGTCACAACAGCCAAGTTTCAGGGAGCCTTTGCAGCATGGGAATCGCACTGTACTCGGTGTATCGACACCCAAGGAGACTATTTTGAAGCGTTCAAATACCACGTACCGATTGTATCGATAAGTTCTACCAGACCCAGTCTCATTACTCTACATCCGTGTTATCAAAGCGAGCAGCCCTGGGGTGCAATCGCGGAACGATGCCTTTTCCAATGCCCATGCGTTTCGTGCTTTTTGCGCTTAGCCAGTGCGACCGGTGGTCGGAGCAACAATTCGTCCGCGTTATCAACGGGATCAGCCAGCCGCGAGTGGTGGATAAGAATAGCATAGAATAAGGCGTAAGTCATCGCTCCGTGATGGCACGCCTCGCCGTTGTCGGCAGATAGCTAGTGTAAGCGTATTAGTGCAACTGTGCAGTTCGTGAGGCGCGACCGTGCCTCTATGGTTTGTTTGCGGAAGCCGTTGTTTCTGCGTGCTTTTCAACGTGGCATCGCTATGCATAAATGAGAATCGTGTCGTGACGCTGTTGGGGACGCAAAGGAAGCAGCCGACACTTTTTGAATTTTGAAAATAAAAGTTTCTCTGTTCTACTAGCTTAGGTCAGCCATATTTTTTTCAATTTCACTACACCGAAATGTTCGCTTCAACGAACATTTTCCCGAGCACCGTCAATTTTGTTGTAGTGGCGTTTGACTGTATATGAAAAATAGACTGTAAAATAATACTTCAGTGCAAAATAAGCCCTAGAAGCTGCCGGCTATAAACCCCGCCCCCGGCTATAAACCCCGCCCACCACTGATGACTACCATTTTGCCATGGCGTGTGTGATGTCGTGCCGCATGGAGCGAAGCTGTCGTCTTCTACCAAAATTTCGGCCACCATATGTAGTAAAATTTCGATGCCAAGCTGAAGAAAGCTTAAACACCTCGACTGCATGCGTAGCTGACCATGGAACGATATCGTTCACCAGAATTTTGTTATGTCACGTCCAGCGAGTGTGCCAGTGTTACCCGACTCTCGGGCCGCACGTGTGTTTATAAATATATTCAATTACAAATTAAGTGCCTGCACCAAATGTGCTAAAACTTCGTTCCCAAACCTTGTGTTTGTGAACGCACAAGGATTAACCCACATAACACGGATTATCATCGAAAATATGGACACGCAGACAGCGTGCGTCCATCTTGAGGGGTCGCTACGGTCGCCATCGCAGCAATGATAACAATGACCACAGACACCACAACCAACATGAACCCAACAATGAACAAAGACACAACAATGAACCCAGTATACAGTAATTTCCGCACTCACATCACGACGTGAGGTGCGGAAGGGCAGTTCTGATGCCAATTCAACAAAGCTGTACGAATCGTGAGCACACGCGGTTAGAGCCTCCGGGGCCGAGCCTCCGTGCAGCAGCAATACACGGATCTGCCGACGATGCCGGAAGTCCGACAGGTCTGTGGAGAAGTTGACGTCCCCTGCGATGACACAAACAAAAGAAGTTTACAACCTGCTTGGATGAGACCCGAAGCAACGACGTGCGCAAGCATGAAATTGCACTTGCCACTTAGATGTCAGCAGGGGAGCTATTCTCGATGTGTCGATCTAATGGACATGTCCATTTCAGTTAAGTGCACTCAGTTACTTCAGATAGCGGCAAGCCGTGACATTATCCCGCTCCTGACTACACATTGACACACCGCGCAGCACACTCCCAGTGTTAGAATAAAGTGGATGAAATGTACAGTTGCCGAACACTTATTAAACAAATTTGACAAGTTTGTCCTTGCATATCAGCACGTCCAATGTGTCTACGAACGATACCGCAAATGCGTACCAACCTTCACAGGTACGCTAAACGGGCGGCCACATTAAATCTAATGCGAGGGCTGATGCGCTCAGAGAATCAGAGTTAACGCATGGCCTCCGAGATTCGCGTGACCAAAAGCAGGTCTAAGAAGGCTGCATTTCTTGTGTCAAAGCGCATTCCGTTCCTCTGCTTTGCATCAAGAGCTGTGAAAGCTCTGTGATGTCATAGAATAAGAACCGGAAACGGGGGGCACGCTGCTCACCGAACTATATCCAATCAGCAATGACCAAAATTGCATCCATTAGATGGTCACACTGAGAACAGGTGCCCAGTGCTCACTATTTTTCATCTACTTGGCTTCATAGAAAAATTTTTGAATTTAGCTTTGGTTAGACGTGTCAATTAGACACGCTGCGAAACAATGGACGCAAGATGCAAGCTTCGAAGTGAACGTGGGCAACACCAATGATTGCTTCCAGCACCGATCCCTTCCCGTTCCTTTCTAAGTTTCCTGCCTGAGGTTTTTCCAGCTATCCTTTTTGCTGCTGGTGCACCCTTATCAAATACTGTGTACCAATTCACCTTACAAGCCACCCTTCTGACCAATTGTTGCAAGACAAGCAACCTTATCAGTTTCAACTGTCATGCACAAACAAAACTTTTCTCAGGATTTCAGTTTAACTTTTATTACACTGAAAACTGTTATGAGATCACAACAACAGCCAATTTTGGCGGCATAATAGTCTGCCGCAGCCCAGCTACCACAGCTACCCAGTTACCCAGCTACCACAGCACTGCATGTCAAGCACCTAATGTGTGTACGAACAACCTTGTCGTCAACAACACCGACTCGCGGAAGCACACATAACAGACTGACCCGATATCAGAACAAGCGTGGCGGGGCTGCCATGGATGTCAACGAACCGCCGCATGCACTGCTTGAGCTTGTCATCAGCAGCGTTCTTGCTCACAGCGTTGATGTGCACCACGGTGACCTGGGCCAGGTTGAGTTCGTGCACGACCTCGGGTAGCTCTTTGCGGATGTCGCAGACACACAGGAACTCTGCCTCCACGTGGCCCCCGAAGAAGAGCTCCCTGATCCGGCCGACCAGAGCGGTGGCCGACTTGCCCCGCGGCACCTGGCAGTTCTCGATGTCCCAGAACACGCCGATGGGCACCTTGCCATGGGGGACGTCTGGAAAAACCATTTTGCGACACAGTGGTGTTAAGTACTTGCTTAAAGCGACCGACAACTGACTTTTCTCGACCCATCTTTTTTACGGCGCGGCAGAAAGCTCACCCTTCGCAGTAATTGTAGCTGCAGTAGTTAATCCCAAAAGCACGAAGTTAATTTACAAGCAGTATTTTTCAATCTGAAAGCCTCTAAACACGGACGTACCTTTCCTCCAGCAACGCTGAGAATTGATAGCGATGCCGCGAGCCCTTCTCGCGATTTGTGAAAGCTATCCTTCTTCTGCTTTTGCAGGAGTTCCTGTAACTATGCTTAACCACCTTTATTTAAAGGTTTTCAACTATTTTTGAAAATAACAAGCTGTTACGAGATGATGAGTCATTATACACCTTCCCTGTATTTGTACGGCGTTGTGTGCGCATGCGTCCAAGGTTGCCTGCGCCTTTGTCATGGGTGGGTTGTCCCGCCATCGTTACTCTCTCGATGCACGAGCCAAGCCAAGTCATTGAAAATGTCACTACGCATATGCGCAACCGCGCCAAGTAGCAGCGCGTGTCATTTCTGAGACGAAGTGTAGGTAGCAAAACTATGTCGCTCAAAAATCTTGGCGACCTGGAAACGGCCTACACAGTTGCATGAGCACACTGAAAAGTTGCTCAAGACGCGCATGGGATCATAACATCACGCGAAGGCAGCACCACTTGAATGCATACTACTAACGCAGGCCCATATGTACATTTTTATGGAGTAATACCTTTGCTATAAAGAAACAAAGAATATTTCAATACTAACAAAAAAAAATCGTCGACTGCATACAGCAATCAACGGTCACGTGGCTGGGTGCATCGGATCGTTCATGTCTTTGCCGCCACAGGTCATTTTTCTCAACTTCCAATTAAGAAATAAAAATATAAATCCACCTCTCATGAAAAAAAAAAAATAAATAAACAGGGTTGGTTTGAGTCAATGCAACGGAAAATCTTTCCATCAATGAAGTCATCTCATTTCATGTTATGGGCAGCTGTCGGTCCCTTCAAAGGGGTCATGACACGCCCACCCAACCATTTCTGGCTTTCGGTGAAAAATAGAAGTAGAGGGTCTATTGTGCATATACATATATAAAATATGGGCTGTGAAAGAATATTTCAGTTCAAAAATAAGCTCTAGAAGTTACTGGCTACAAACCCCGCCCACCGAAGACAACCGCCATATTGCCGTGGCATGTGCGACATCATGTGCCACAGGAAGTGAAGCCTTGGTCTACCAAAGTTTCAGCCGCTGAAAATCGTTCAACTTCAATGCCGAGCTGAAGAAAGCTTAAATAGCTCGACTGCATGTGCAGCTGACCAAGGAACACAATCGTCCACCAGAACGCAGATGCTTGCAAAGCAAGCAGCCAGTGTTGCCAGACTTTCAGGCCGCTCGCGTGTTTATGAAAATATTCAATTTAAGTCCTCGACCAAATGCGCTAGCACTTCTTCGTCAGCTTGCTTGTGAATGTGCAAGGATTGAGCCACATAACAAAATTATGAGTGAAAATTGGGTGTCATGGCCCCTTTAATCACTTTACGTGCAATTCCAGCCTGCTAGTTACGGCAAGTGCAAAATGCTGTACGGAGGCTTTTCCCGAGGCCTAAAAAAGGTGATGTACTTCACGTCAATATAAACGATTCTTTAGGCAGAGAAATGCATTTCTGAAAGTTCTGATCGTGGGAGGAATCAAGTGCAGAAGGAATAGCTGCAATACTTTGCACTCTGAATTGCTCTGAATATGACTCATTCTCATTGAATAATCCTCACTGATAACAACATTCCTTTCTCTGGGTTTAGTTTTCATCAAATAAACCTCGTCCTCAATCTCAATATCTGAAAATTTAATTGATTGTAGTCATTTAATATTACTGTTCATGAAACATTTAGCGAATAGTGTCAGTACCCTGCCTGAGGGCATTTTTAAATAAATAAATGAACTATGATTCTAGTCTAAAGTCTGCCATCTTGGATGGTTTAGATGAGACATGCAGAGAAGTACACGAGTGGGCATTGTCCAAATATTACGGGAACCCTGATATATTTATACACACTCTTATCTGACCTTGCCCCTAAAAGATCCAGCAACAATCCTTGTGTACAGCCACTGTAGTTATAACTGCAGTGTAGTCATTGACAGTAGTTATAACTGCAGATGTAGCCATGACTGCACACAAGTTAACAGTGATCCACGTTCGCTGATAGTTTCCTGATCATGTCCTTTTGGCTTCCGTTTCATTTTCTTCTGTGCACTGAGATGAGCCTATCTCGTCTACACATATTATCTTTCAAGCCCGACCTCTGCAAATAAGTATTCCATACTAAACATATTGCAGCACATCAGAACGCAAATAATACTCAAGAATGGACAAATACAAGGGTTCTTAAAGGAACACAAGTGTTTGTGTTTATCTGTCCTTCGGTGTGGTCCTTGTTCCAATATGCGTTGTCATATCCTACCATGACAAAGCAACTATGCATTTATTTACAGAAATACTGCAGGCATAGGAAGGGCCCATGCAGGAGGGGCGTTTTGGAAGAACAAAAATGAAAAAAAAAACACGAAAAAAAAAGAGAATAGATAGCTTGCACATGACGTCATGGATGCAGCTTTTGAATGGACTGGTGCTTGATGATGGTAATTTTGATGACAAACAAACTGCGTCAATGTGAAAACGTGGCGGAAACATCTCTGTGCGTGAATAACGAAATAACCTGCATGCGATGTTTTGATAGCATTAATGTGACATCGCAAATGTCGCATCTCCACATGCTGGTGCTCCAACATGGTGGTTTCAGTGACGTCAATGCAAGCCATCTATAGTACAAGTGTGCAACAACAAACAACACAACATGTAAGAATGAGTAATTCACAGTATAGAAGATGAACACTGGAGTAAGTATACTGAGGCATTGTACAGAATCTAAGAAATCATGATATTCTCTGAGCAATAAAGTCAGTCCCAGTAATAAGTCTTAAAGGGATACTGAACAAAAATTTGAAAAAGCTACGAAAACACTTGCATTCGACTCAGATGACACGACTGTTCCTATAAACAGCGTTTATTTCACGTAATTTTGAGCAGTTGGCCGTATATTTAGTGGATTGTGAGAGCGCGGCGACTGCACCCCAGTGCGCTTGTCGACGGCTGTGAAGTCGAATGCTCCAGCAAGAGGGGGGCAACCGGCATGCTCTCTCCTGCCCTGCCACTTCCCTTTCTCCACTTCTCCTCTCATGAACACCTCCCCGACCGTGAGAACACGTTTTGAGAGAGAGGCGCGGCAGCGGGTGGCGGTTTGCGATGTTGATTGGTAAGCGACTTTGCAGCGAGCACGGTTGGCGAGTCAGTATCCGCAGAGTTTCACGTCACTTCCTCTCTAGCATGCGGCGCGGCCGCTAGACGCGACAATTTGCGAAAAATGTATTACATTCATTATTTTCTGCTAGTCTCTGGCTGAAATGAAGGTTGTTTCAACAAATTTCAGCACCCAATCTTTCAATTGGGCCATTTATCTCGGCGGCGAAAATTTTGTTCAGTATCCCTTTAAGCAGATCACTGCAGTACGTTAAGAGTGTAGCGGACTACCACAACTGAGAAAGTGAATGAATATGGTGGGGAGTGGAATATTTATTTGGATGTAAAAAGAGATAAATTACGAAGTAGGGTGCCTGCACTTGGAAGGTGACAGCCTATAAACTCTGTTGAACAGTTGCACCTCAATCAAAGACTGTCTTGCCTAAACTGTCAAAACGATACGTTGTTATGTTTACTGCATGAGGTAATGCACGGATAAAAACAAACCAAAAAGAGTCAGCTGGGTTAGCTGATACAATTTTAGAAAGGCATGATCAGGAGCTTAATAATTATTCTTTGAACAATGCTTTCAACGCAAAATATCTTTACCATGGTAAGCAGGCTGTGCTGTTCACAGAAGTTTTGTAATTATGAGGAAGAACAGACACGAACTTCAATTATGGAATTATGGCACTGAAAGCGCACCTACACTAACATGCAGTGAAACAACACCTACAATAAACGATGATGTAATGTTCATCACCTGACTACATGTGAGCAGTGAACGCATGATGAATCATAAAACACGTTAATTCTACTCATGCATGTCAAATGGCTTTCAAGAGCTTTCCAAACAAAACGTCTTGTAGTAAACTTGGCGTTTGCAAGGCTACTTTCCTTGACACGATACTAAACAAAGTAATATGTTAAACTAGGTAAGTCTTGATAATATTCTTTACCACAGTAACTATGACATTGTTTAACTGTACACTTCCTGATGGAACACTTCACTAACTTATGACTGAACAGCTACGGGTGTGTAGTTAGACCTGCAATAAGCGCAATACTTGATGCCTTTTTCATGTTCGAAATAATTTTTTTCCAGAGGATCGTTTGATAGAAACAAAGTACACAGAAATATGTTCTAACAACTAAGCATAAATGTCCATTTCAACACATTCTAGCTTTGACTTTGCGGCACGTAAAGCATGAGAACAAAGTCACATTTAGAATCTAGACACATGCACAAAAAAAAAAAATGATCGGATAATGCTACCTTTCTTGATGTTCAGGGTCTCCATACTTCATCAAGTTGAGGCAGCAAGCGTGGCTGGAAAGAGATAAGAAATCCCAAGATTCAACTCAAGTACAGTGCAATTATCAAAAATCAACCGCTGGATGATAAAACTACGCGCTTGCAGAACCGGCGGGTCATCAACAATCGTAGTCGTTGTAACAAAGGTCACGGTTACCGTTGTGTTGGACGGTTGAAACACGTTTTTGAGCGTAGATCAGGTGGGTTTCGAACACAACGGTGGTTATCACGCTATAACAGCGAGTCCGCTCACGCACCAGCTTCGAACAGTATGTTAGACAAGGAAGCAATGTAAGAAAAGCCTCAAAATCGCTCCCCTACGGAACGTCAACAATACACAAAGCCTCTCGCACCACGTCACAAGCTCGGCAGCAGGAACGATGCGTTCGAAGTTAGGGTTTCCATCTACGGAGCGGCTGAAGCAAAGCCAAAAACTAAAAAATCCAAGGACACAAAACCGACATATCATACGTATACCTATCCTAACAGCCACTTTTCAAATGAACAATCGATGTAGCATTCCTCCGTTGGGGTATCGCTTCGGAAAGGGGTCTAAAACATACTTACCGCGGGATGAAGAACGGTGCGATTACAGTGATAAGCACGCGCAAGCGCTGAATTACTTTCGCACAAGCAGCTGACGACCTGCACTGCGGATAAAATATTGCAGGACGAAGTCTTTTTGCGGAAACTTGCTAGCTCCACAACGTCCGCACGGCATCCATCTTGTCACAGACTGCACTCGTGTCGATACCGATGCTGCGAAACGTCATTGTGAGGCTTTTGGTTTCGTAGTTCGCTGGGTTAGTAACAATTTCCTCACTAAAATCTAAACAAAAAAGATTAATAAAGATAGCATTAAGATGAAACGTAACACGAGATAAGCACGGAGATAAGCATTGTGCTTTAAGTGTATTCTTCATCGCGGAAAAAAAAAAAGGGACGCGGGAAATTCAAACTTTGGAAGTTGTAAGCGACTTTCAACTTCGTCACACGGTGCACTTTCGATCGCGATCGAATACGATACAAATTCAATTCCTCATTTGTGATTATTTGATTTGCGCACGCTGCGTGAAGGAGCTCATCGTGGTCGAAAACTTCGATGCGAATCGTGCTCTCGCCCAAGATCAACAGTGCAGTGTGTAACGCCATTGCGACAGTTCAAGTAGCTGAACATTTCAATACAATTGGCTGTCTAGTTGAATCCCTTTGTGACACGCATTACAATCGACAGTCTATAAATGCATGAAATTTGCCTAATTTGATGCTAGGGTTCTGGAGACCAAATTTATAAAGCAAGTGGGAGTTTTAGAATAAATTACAGCGTATTTTACATAAATTAATTGTAATTACAACGTAAATACATATCTAACTATTGTGCAGTCTGTCACGCTATATTTTTTCATAAAAATAATGTAACGGTCCCACTCGAAATCTTAATGCGAAAGTTATCTGCTGGCAGCGAGTAATCCTGAAAAGGTAAAGAAATGTTTTGAAATTCCTGCCGAAACTCTCTACGAGCAACGTCTCGTTAAACACGGTACTGCGTTCACCAAAGCAATCGTGTGTAGCAAAATAATTCAACCAGATTTAAAGGAGCTTTGGGCAATAAACAAGCCTAATAAGGTTCAGGACTTTAGATTATTTGGCGAGGTTAGTAAAGTGAAGCGAAAGTGGTAGTCGTGAGGAAGGGGCCAGGGGGCTTGGCAGTTCGTTTTCCTCGCCACTTTCAATTCATTTTTCTTTCTAGCTGCGCGTAAACAATGAATACACACGTACACCCATGACGGTGCTGCAGAATTAAGGGCTATGGGCTTCTTAGCTGTTGCGCTATGAGGTCAGAACCTCAAGATCGCAAGTCTACTCAAGGCACTGTTACGCCTTAAGCCAACAAGCGTACATAATGAGTAGGGGTGTGCGAATATTCGAGTTTCGAATTCGAATCGAATAGTTCCTAATCGAATAATTCGATTCGACTTTCGAATAGCTAGTATTCGAAGTTTCGAATAATTCGACAGGACGAATATCTAAAACGCGACAAAGGCTAATGGTGCAACTTTGTTAGGGTAGGGTGGCTTAAACTAACGCAAACGTCGTCGTTCGTTAAACTTTCACTGACATCCTGGTTCAAAAGCGAGCGCATGTTGATCTTAAAGGAGAATATATCATTTCAGCACGTAGAAAAACACATGAGAGAACTGTAAAGTCCTTCACAACTTCGCTCCCGAAACGAAGGAACGGACTTCTTGCGTATAGTTCGGTCGCATATGCCGCAAGCGCCGTGAAACGACCTGACTTAGGCCTGCGAGACCCTCGGTGATTGGCTTTGCATGTAAAAATTTGTTCACGTTGGGCAGTCACCACTGCCGCACCACACCACTAGTTCAAAAACTCCCATCGTTCCGGTGCGCAGTTAAAACGCTGCTGTGAACGGGCGCCCGAAGACTTCTGGGCCCGGAGCATCCATGGCGATGAAGCACAACTTTACCGTTGTCAGATGAGCCTTATTTCTCGACCATAGGGATAGAAAACTAGCTACCGTACCCCCCTCTGTTAGCCGATAGGAGGAGTGGCGCTGCTGACTGGCTCTTATATATCAAGATGCTTGCGCGCCCATAAAAGCTGAAACAAAAGCCACTCCCGAACAAGTGCGTAATGAAGCTGTCAGCACTCCGTAGCGTCCCTGATATTTCTTTTATCTTCCCGTAACTGCGGTACACATTTCGTGTAAATATACTATTCGATATTCGATTCGATATTCGATATTTTTGGCCACTATTCGGCACTATTCGATTCGAATTCGATACGAGTTAAAATTTCACTATTCGCACACCCCTAATAATGAGTCGTTCAGCCACCAAATAATGACATCATGACATCAACCGAGGGCCTCGAGCTTCTTTCATGGTCGGCGCTTCTCTTGAACTATATTTTTGAGTGGCGGAGGTTTGCACCGGAGATGTACCCTTATTCTGGGAGCCGAGCTTGTACTGAATTCTTAGCTCATCACCGAGAAAAGTTCTGTCTAGGAAACCCTGGAACGTTTTCTTGACGCGGTTATATTTGACGCCACTGACCTCTACTACAATCACCTTGCAAATCATAACGCATTGCGAAACCTTCTTGCACAGACCAATTCTATAGCTCGTGTTTTCCTTAAAACATACGAAGTCTAGCTGATATGCACATGAAGAGCTGGCGTTTTCTCACCAATAAGACTGAAATATAGCTAACGTCACACGTTTTATCGTGTGATGCTCTTGCGACTAATCAGTCGCTCAAGTGGCCCAAGCTCCAAACATGGGCGTCGGCAGAATTTTGACTTCGGGCTCCTTCTAGCCACCATATACTTCAGGTGTGTGTAAACCCTTTGAATCGCTGCTAGGGGAGGGGGGGGGGGGGGGGCAGGGGCGTAGGCAGATTTTTTTTTTTTTTTTTTTTTGGAGGTGGGGGGGCACCTACTGGATCTGAAGTGGGGACCGGGCAGGCAGATGTGGTCGAGTGTCATTTTGTGCTCGGCATGCCGTGGCAAAAAAACGTTTTCGGGGAGGAAGGGGGGGGGGGGGGTGGCACGGTCCCGGTGTGTCACCCTCTGGCTACGCCACTGGGGGGGGGGGGGGGGCATTGGTGTAGCTAGGGCGGGGGGGCAAGTGCTGGTGTGGCTGGCTGGAGGGGGGTGCACCCTCCTTCCGACGCCCACGGCTCCAAATATATACAATGAACTCATGGTAACTGAAACATAGACAAATTTTTCTGCACATAATCGTTTTTTATCAACTTATTCCTCCTCTTTTTGGCTTGTCGCGAGCTGAAGCACCCGAAGCGTTCTCAAGTTTGTGTGCTTAATATAAGCGTCGAACTACGTCATGCTGCGGCTGCGCCATTGTCGCCACAGTCGACAGTGGGACAGCACTTGGGGTAGCCGCCCTCGCGAGGCCTCATCTTGCACGGACCGTCTTCGTCAATCTTGGTCGGGCTGCAGCTTCAAGAAAGAAGGAAGAAAGAACTCGAAAGCGTTATGAAGGTCACGGCAAAGCGAGTGCGAAATAAGAGAACGCGTTGTTCATTTAGTTCATTTCATTTATTTTAGCCTCAATCGCACAAAGCTTTAAAAAAAGGAGTGGGGTAAATAAAATAACAAACAAAAGCGTTGGTTGATTACTCGCAGGATTTACAAAATGCCCAGCTTGGACGGGACAGTGAGGCAGTCGCAAGACAAGAGTAAACTCAAAACTAAGGGTACATTCGGGTGGTCGTTTGAAAGCACTCTGACTTGTGTTTGAAAGTGGTGAATTCAACAGCTTTAAAGCTCTGCAACGAGAATAAGCATTTGTCCGCTTTATTTCAGTGGTAACGCTTAGTTGCTCTTAATTTACACCAATTTTTCAGAGACGCCGGAGCACTCTGAAACAACCGTCCGAATGTACCGTAAGGTTTCTTCTTCACGAAAGAAGGTATGGCAGGCGGACAAGGTAAGAATTAAGGGAATCAAACAACACAAATGCCGACAATCGATTTAAAGAGCTCACTGTGGCGTAAAAGACAGCACACGTAAAGTGTGCACGATCTTTTTGGCCACATTTAACGTTATTAATAATATACAATATTGTTTCCCGTTTATTTCCTATAGCCCTATGTATTCGTATCAGAACCGGATTTAGGTTGTTTCATACATACATACATACGTACATACATACATACATACATACATACATACATACATACATACATACATACATACATACATACATACATACATACATACATACATACATACATACATACATACATACATACATACATACATACATACATACATGCATGCATGCAGACAGACAGACAGACAGACAGAACCACAGATAGATAGATAGATAGATAGATAGATAGATAGATAGATAGATAGATAGATAGATAGATAGATAGATAGATAGATAGATAGATAGATAGATAGATAGATAGATAGATAGATAGATAGATAGATAGATAGATAGATAGATAGATAGATAGATAGATAGATAGATAGATAGATAGATAGATAGATAGATAGATAGATAGATAGATAGATAGATCGTTTAAACGTCTTCTTCTTAAGGCCACTTACCCATCTCCACTTACGAAGCCGTGCGAGGCATTCGCGGGGGAACAGCGCCAACTTTCACAGGGTTGCTCCAGGGAAATGCTCTGGTTCATCGGAATCTTCCTCCCTTCAAGAACGCAGTTTCCTTCAGCAGGCCAGGAGATAACAGAAAAAAAAAGCGGCGTTTATAAAACTCCCAAAGATGCACTGTCGGATCATATCATGGGGGGTATACAAAACCATTTCACAGACTGTTGTTACATGACTGTTGCAAGCAAGTGGAACATCTTAATCTTGTTCTATGTTGCATGTTCCATCCAGTAAGTGTAACGCATTTGTAAGTATGAATGAAGGAAGGGAATTTCCGAAGGGATCGTTTCTTTGCTTGGCACAACCTAATGAAAACCATTAAGCATTTGCAAAAATGTTAGTGTCCACTTGGCGTTGATCTATGGGCTAGTTAGTATATACTTTATGGTCGTCTGTGCTCCCAAATCCGCTGAACTCACCTTCAATAATGGGGGCATAAGCGAGCCAGGTGGATTGCTCCGAGCATTGGAAGAGCTGGGCAATCAGGAAAAGCAGCAGTCCTGCTGGCAGACGCATGATGCACAGTTCTTGTTCTTGTTCACCTATATCTGGCTCACACCCACTGTGGGGGATTGGCCAAGAATTGAGTGGTTTTATCAAATGTTATGGAACTTTAGAATAGGAGAGGTTATATAATAGAAATATTACAAATGATATAAGAAATTTTAGTGCTCGACGAAATGAAAAAAAAAAATCTACAACAACAAAGCTATTGACCTTCCTTTTCCTTCTCTTCTTTGCACAGGTATATCTAGAGTGACCTAGAATAGGGGGAGTGTCCAAAGCGCCGACTGCCGCGTGGGCCTTTTGCCGTGAACTCCCGCGCCGCGCCGCTGCTGCGCCGGACCCGTGGGCTTTCGGCGCTCGGGAAGCGCGCGGAAAGCGAGGGGCGTCTGCTACGCGCTGTAGTTTTTTGCGCCGCGTTTCCACACAGGGCACTTGAAGTCTACTTAACTTTTATAATGCGGTGCGGAATGGAGCTTGTCCATTTTTAAGCGTTGTGTTAGAGCTGGGGCAATACCGGAATGCAAAAAACCATGTGTCAAGCGGCATCAGCGTGGCCTAGTTCCGGTCACAGAGTTCGAGAACGTTGGTGCGTGTGTAAAAACGCGCAAAACGGACACGCACAAGCAAAGAACGAAAAAAAAACTTATTCGCACCAGTAATCTGGCAATAGCATCACGTATGCACGAAGTAAGAGTAATAAAAAAAAAGTAAATTGCACGCGCAGTCAGCTGGAATACTTGCGCGCAGTGACCGCTTCACACTACGAGCTTTTTACTCATGGTCACCACTAGCACTTTATTATGGACGGAGCACACCGGGAAGACGAAGACGCAAGGGAAACAAAAAAAAAGAGTAGAGACGGCCATACGACCGCAATGTTGTTGGCTAATTTTTGCTCCTGAGGTAGCGTACAACAAGGCTCACCGTGCGCAAACATTTGAAAGAAAAGCAATGTCAGGTAAACTAACCTTATTCCACAAGTTTTTGCATAAAAGGCGTAATATAGAAAATGCTTTACAAATATCCACATATCATGAAACAAAGTTACAAATGCCTCCATTGTTGCTGTACAAGCTGCCTGAACAAAACTACGGTAAGAAATTGACAAATAGAAGTGTAATATCTCAATCACTTCAGAAAATTGTTCAAATGCAGAGATCCCTTATGTACCTATAGCCTGAAAAATGCAGCATGCGATAATATATATATCACCACAATTTCGTGCTGAAGCTGAGGAGTACTTATATAGCGAGTCTGCTAATCTCTTGAATAAATATAAAGAGATGACCAGACGGGTAAAACAAGCCTCCTTTGTCCCGCAGATGCGTGCAATCAGCTGCTCTGAACTGAGAATCCGTTTGTTTTCGGGCGATCGCTCGTAACATGAAGTGAGCATACACGATCTTGCACTGTTATCGTTTGATTTTCTTTGGTCTGTCTTTTTTTTAATGCTAAAGCCTTACATGCCTCATCAAACACGAAAATTGACTGTCGGCGTCCCGCGTAGCCAACACGAGTAATGCACGAAATCATCACGCGATGACGTCGACAGAACTTGTGACGTCACTATGACGTCATTCAACGTGACGTCATATGATGACGCCATCACATTACATGGTCGCTTGCATTGCCTCCGTGATCGGGGGCCGATCATGGAGGCAATGTAAAAGCAGGTGTGGTGCAGAAAGCTTGCAATGCCTTCGATCCTGTCGGCAGTCCGAAACCACGTTATGTGCAGAAGGCTTTCGGAGAGGGGCGAGGGAGGATCAATGCATGGACTGACGAAAAAGATGGCTTTAGTTTTCGAGTGATCTCAGGCGAATGCATTTTTTCGCATACATTTTACCTATGCGGTCAGTTCTTCAATATGTATGGGTAAGTCTAACATGTTGACATCGATATTGGTGACCACCACGTTTTTTAGGGGCGAAGCTCCTTAAGGCGGCACCCGTTCGTCCCTCGTAGTCGTAGTAGTAGTCGTAGTGCGTAACCAGTCTTACGCTTTGACCTCCATGGTGGTGCCGGTGGGAGATTTTTCCTGTGCGTTGTTGAACAATAAAAAATTCGCAGCGTGCGCGTTAACTAAAAGCCGAATTCTTCTGTCTCTCATTCCCCATTAGCAGCCATTGGCATGTTCCAGTAGGAAACGTTAGTAGAAGTAGAAGTGTAAGTGTTCGCTAAAAGCCGACTTCTTCTGTCTCTCATTCCCATTAGCAGCCATTGTTTACCTCCAAGGTAGTGCCTGGTGAGATTTCTCCTGTGCGTGATTAAACAATAAAAATTTTGTTCAAAACGCCGTTGATTGATGAAATAAACCAACGAAAGACGCCAGATGTTTTGTAAAAGCAAACCGAAAAGACGCCAGCTGCTTAACGAAAGACGCCAGATGTTTTCTAAAGCAATGGTTTTCTAAGCAATGAAAATTCACAGCGTACATGTAAAATTAAAGTGAGCTGCAAGTCGTCATAACAAATCGAACCTTTAGTATAAACGCGCCCAATCTCACGTCGGTGATGATGTACTGGGCAGAATTCACGGAAGATTCACGGTTTACCGATGAACCTCCGCAGCTTCGCCCACTCATCATCATTCACTCCGTGGATATGCTGTGATTTTATAACCTCACGGAAACAAATCGTCCGACCACACATCGTGAGAATTATTTCCGGCTACAGAAAGCGGGTTTGCGTGTCACACAACATATTATTATTGTTAGTCGTTACGCAAATAGCAAGCATGTGAAGTTAGTGATGCGGTGACGTATCGGTCGTGTTGGGCATACGTACATTCGTGCCCCTCCGTGCCAATTTTCGTGTATACCAAGTGAACGAGACGCGAGTTACGCGAGTAATTTTTTTACTTTCGGTACCGCGGCCACGCCGACTGACACATTCGGCTTCGCATGAAACGGCTTGAAACAGCAGAGCGCCAGAGGCAGCCTTGTAAAACAAGTCGAATGCACGAAATGAAAGATAGGATATGAAGGGTGCAAACGCGTTATCATGCATGAGATAGTTACTACGCGCATATGTGCTACGTTCTCCTGGTTAACTCCAGTTTATTTTCTCCTGCAGCAAGTTTACGTTCGTCATTCCACACGAAAGTAAGTTAAGCGCCTTTTCTCACGATGAAGTGCGCTAAGGATGCGTTCCTCAAACAGCTGCGGATGTGTGGACCAATGCGGTGACAAACCAGCTGAAAAGATATATACAAAATCCCCGTTTCACAACACAAACTAACAAACGCGTTCTCTGTGTGATGAGTCGCTGCAGTGTTATATTGCAGTGACGCAGTATTAAATATTGCCCAAATTTCCGCAATTTTAGCTAATAGCGGCCAAAATATCACGCGCGTAGCAGACGCTCGCCGCTTTGACGCGGCTTCCGCCGCGGAGAAAGCCCACGGGTCCGGCGCGGCAGCGCCGCGACGCGGAAGTTCACCGCAAAAGGCCCTCGCTCCTCCTATGTATTCGCCCGGCGCTTTGGACACTCCCCCTATTCTAGGTCACTCTAGGTATATCATACGCATCTGATGATGATGATGATGATGATGACAAAGATCAGAATTTTTAGCAGTGGTGCACACCCGTTGCGGTGTTATACTGGTGTTCTTTCGTCTGCAGACGCGGCGCCCCTTTTTCTGGACATTCTAAACCCATATTCTGTAATGGGTTATTACGTCATCGATAATTTATGACCGAGTTTATAATTGACGACCGACAGAATAGCACGCCCAGCGGTGCCATTCTGGACACCTACATTCGCAATCTTCTCTGCTGTGATTGGCCCAGGGGGCTGGTACGGCCTCTCTGATTGGCCGCCATTACGGAATTCACCATTTACACAATAGCACCTCTGCTATCCTATTTACTGGCATACTTCTGCGACTGGTTAGCACTGGCTATTGTTGGCCAGTGTTGGCTGAACGACGCTTGATTTAGCCCAGTGTTGGCTAGTATTGCTTAAATGAAGGCCAGTGTTTTAGTGCTGGCTCATCTTGGCTGAATATAGCCAAAAGATTCCCAACGTTGGTTAGCACTGGATAATTGTGGCTAAAGCTCCCAGGTCTTTTTTTTTATGTGTGTGAGAAATCTAGTCACTTTAATTGTGGCTTTCTTTATATTCGCAAATGTTGCCTGGTCTTGCCTCTAATGTTGTCGAAATGGGGGGTATCATAGTTGAAATTAAGAAGAAGAAATGGATATGGGCCGGCCACGTAGCACGTCGGCAGGATAACCGGTGGTCATTAAGGTAATTAAGGGTAACTGACTGGATTCCAAGAGAGGGCAAACGCGTGAGGGGAAGACAGAAAATTAGGTGGGTAGATGAGATTAAGAAGTTTGTAGGTATAACGTGGCAACAGAAAGCACAGGACCGGGTTGATTGGCGGAACATGGGAGAGGCCTTTTCCCTGCAGTGGGAGTAGACAGGCTGATGATGAATTGTGGCCAGAGTGTCGGAACGGAACGAAAACCGAAACCGAAAAACGAAAAAAACGATATTTTTGACCGGAACGAAAACGTAACCGAAACGTTATTTATTATTTCGTTCCGGAGTGAAACCGAAATTTTTTCAATCGTTTTTCGGTTCATGAGAAAATTTCGCAATCCGGAACAACTGAGCTCATGCAATGTGAGCATATCTCAGGGTATAGTATTAGCGCGTACCTCAGACAGGAAATCCAAAGCAAATATATGTTGAAATTGTGCGAAAAACGAGAACAGTGGCAACCAGAGATGTTCATATTAACGCAAGTGGACTTTTACGCGCCTGTCAAGCAGGCCAAAGTGGAGAGGGCATTGTCGGCGCTGAAGTTTGTTACAGCGAAAGCTGTTATGAGATCACAACAGCCGATTTTGGCTCCATAGTTGTCCGCAGCCGCCGGTGTACGTGACCGCTATCGCGTGGTATAAGAAAAAATTAAATGAGAAACAAATTTCTAGGATCCGCGCCCTCTGCGTGGCAGTCGGGTCTTCCACTACAGTGTCACGCTGGTGCTTATAACTCCATCGCAAAGATACTCTACACAGGTGTCATGTCGGGCAAGGAATCGCGTTAACATATGTAATATAGGGGTGGCAGAAGAGTAAAATAACAACCAGTCATCGCACAATGCTAATAGCGCAAAGAGTGTGTGGTTTAATGCTTCCCACCAGTGTTGCGGAGTTACCACTCCGGCATTGGAATGACTCCGGAATCTTCAACATTTTCGCGACCCCGCAATGGAATGGGGACAACGCTCGGAAGAATGGAATGGGAATGGAATTACGTCTTTTTCCGAAAATAGAGGACGTTTTCGTCTACGTGCTGTTTTTCAAGCTTCAAACGTTAGTAAGTCAGAGCCTCGCAAGTTAACACTAAAGCAGTATTTTTAAAATGGCTTAGCTGATTACAAGCACGGTACATTTATAAGCAACGCGCCTACTACAAACGGAAGCATAAGTTAGTGTACAAACAAATGCATTATCCCAGCAGATACCGAAGGGAGAAACAAATTACCCCTGCGCGTTGGTTCCCATTGATACCCCCACCCGAAAGTGGCGAATACTCTATGCATAGCCTGATCTTTATCTCACGAGCAGTTTAGTCCCTGACACACTTAACTAACCTTTGCGACAAGGAAGACATTGCATGCCTGCGCACAGGCGAACACAGAAAGTTCTCCTCACCCCATCCATGCTTGCGAGGCGCGCTTGACAAGCGTGAGTGTTGACGGGCAGTGCGGCCCAGTGTTCCGTATTCGATGCAAAGGCGCTTTTGTCAGCATAAAAATACGCACCACCATTCGTTCAAACATGTTGACCACGCAAATACTATCGGTAGCGGGAGAACTGCCCCTATGGGAATTAGTAGGGTGGTTGTACTGCACGAGATATGTCACCAAGCTACTATTCCTCGACCTTGGCAACGTGTTTTGCGTACTTTTGCAGTTCTTAATGCATTTGATGACATCAGCTTTATGGGGCGTTCATTCTTAACTCGATAAAACTATCAAGATGCCTTTCCTACGTTGAGGAATTACAGGAATGGAATCGGACTGCCAGGCCATTCCCTGAGTGCCAATGGGCTAAGTTTTTTTTTCATTCCGAGGAATTGAAAGGAATGGAATTGCGGCAAGTTCTAATTCCCCGGAATGGAATTGGAATAGAATGGAGGCCCCCATTCCGCAGCACTCCTTCCCACCCACTGCAAAGTGCTCAGCCATAATTCTTCATTATCAGCCATAGCACAAAGTGCAGATAATGCCTTACAGATGTGTAGCGGGTACCGCGATTCTCCGAAGAATGAAGAAAAATGGCATAGTGGGAACTTCGCTACTTCAGAAAAATTGCGACGATTTATGACGTAGTGGGTACGTTGCATGTTTACTTGGATTAGTTGCCCCAAGAGATAACAACGGGCTCTACAAAGTCCGCTCTTCTAGCTTTTGCTGTGACTTGCTGCGTGTTTCACGCAGGCCTGGCGATCTCTTTATCAGAACAGCGGTCTCGCACATCAGAGAGTACACTCAATGACGTGCTGCTTCTGAGATCGTGCTCGCTCCCTTGACACAAAGAATTAAGCCAACTAAAAAAATTCGTATTTTTCTTGTGAGAAAATAAATACTATGACTTTGAAATGAATACTGATTTGTGCTAGTTGGTAGGAATACGTGATACAGTTACTTCCACTCCTCTGAAGAACGTGTTTTACCCTTGTCCCACTTTCTTAAAGGGACGCTAAAGAGAAACAATGAATTGGTTTAGATTGATAAAGTGTGCTCGGAGAACTCTTGTGTTGTTTATTTCACCACCATAGGTTTATTATTAGGGGAGAAAACCAAGTTCAATGTTTCATTTTTAAATTTCGCGCCGAACTTTGTAATTCGTGACGTAAAACATTTCAAAGAGCATTTAACGTATTTTGGCGCCACTGGCCCGACGAAATTTCCACAATATCGTTATGTCAAGTCTCTGGCCCCCTCAGAGGACAATGTACTTCGATTTAACCGGTTCGGAACTACGTGGGCCCAAGCAGGCGCCGTCAAAAATACGTGACGTCACGGCAAATGGTGCGGGAATTCCAAGGTGGCGTCGTCACCTCTATTTTCTTTTTGCGAGTTTTCTCGCTTATTAAGCGTCTTTGCGCAGAAAGCGTGGTGTTTTTGGTATCGTGGAAGACTACTTTACTAATGCGAGAAAAATCGTTTTGCTCTTTAGTGTCCCTTTAAGAGGAGAGCAAGTAACTACATCACAAATCCAATGTTTTTTTTTTAATGATTCCTTTACCTTTTTCATGCTTTCTTTTTTTTATACAAAGAAAAAAAAACCGTTACGAACCGTTACGGAACGTTTTCTTTTTCGTTCCGGAACAGAAACGAAACGGAACTTTTTGCGGTAAAACGAAAGTAAAACCGAAACGAAAAACATTTCGTTCCGACACCCTGATTGTGGCTTTCTTTATATTCGCAAATGTTGCCTGGTCTTGCCTCTAATGTTGTCGAAATGGGGGGTGGGGCTTGCTAACTATATTGGCCAAATGATTCTCATGTTGCTTGTGAATGATAGCTGATAGTGCCGAAAGATGGCTAGATGATTCCTTGTGTTGGCTATAGCGTTGGCTAATGGCTGGTGTCTATTCGTAAATGCTACATGCTTTTGCCTTCATTGCAATTGCTAAATGGTGGCTAGTGTTCACTATCAAATGCCATCAACAGGTCAGTTTACACATACATTATACTCTAAAAACTCCATTGTCGTTAATTTCACTACAATATGTTTATTAATATATGAAGAAATCGATGCCAAAACTGTCACTTTTAAATTTCCCGTTGAAATCTCCGATGCTGACATCACGGATTCCAAAGTGATTTTTTTTTTTCGCATATTGGCCACATTTTCTCAACGAAATTTTCTGAAATTTGGTATGTTAAATTAGTTGCTCCCTCAGAAGACAATATGTACTTTATTTTTACCGATTAGGAGCTACGTAGACCCCAGTAAATGCCATCAAAATGTATGACGTCACAGCGATGGGTGCGCGAACTTCAAGGTGGTGTCGCCGCCCACATTTTCTTTTTGGACGTTTTCTCGTTTACCAAAAGTGTCTTCTCGCAGCGAGTGCGTCGTTTTCGATGTCGTGATAGAGTAATTTACTAATACGAGAAAAATAGTCATTCTCTTAAGTGTTCCTTTAAATCTCGCAGTCCAGCAGCCTCCTTGGCGGCCGGCAGTCGCCCGCTTTGGGGGGATCTACCGGTAATTGCGGAGTTCGCACTTATTTGTGTACAAGTTCAAAAAAATTAAGGTAGCTTCGCACGAGTGGTGACAAGCCTGAAGGAAGTGCGGAGCTGGGCAGCCTTCTTTGTTTCTCTTCAGTTTTCTCTTTCTTTCCTCCTCTCTTTCTTTCTTTTTCTCTTCCAGTTTCTTCTGTTTTTTTAATCTTTCTTTATTTCTATTTATTTCTACTTTTCTTCCTATTTTTCCTCTTCTTTCTCTCTCTAATTCTCGCTTGCTTTCTTTTTTTTTCTATTTTTATACGTGGGTTCGCCTGCGTTACACCAAGCGACGACAGCATACGACAGTATACGACAGCCCGGGCCACTAAAGTGCTCCACACTTAAATAAGCCTTTCAGAGAGAAAGTGATCTTATTTCATGACGTTATCTGAGAACTATGTGGCAGTCGAAAGGCAAGAGCGTGTATTTGAAAATACAGTCGGTGATGATGAAAAATCCCTGCATAGGAAATGCCGCTGGGGTCAACGTTTAGACAAGTGGACTTGTCTTCAAGGCGACAGCCCAGGTGAAAAAATTCCAACTGGTTCTTGCTGGTTCCAGCTGGAAGCAGTTGAACAGTGTTATGGAACAATTCCCAGCTGGAACCAGTTGCCATGTCGTCCCGGCCGGAAGTTATTGGCTACTGGTCCCAACTAGAACCAGTGCCAGCAAATACGAATGACACAAGTACTAATGACAAAGGACACACCCTACATAAGCATGAGCCAAATATTTTCACACGTATTATGAATGTGTCGCTACATATGCGATGCAGTTGTGGAGGCGTGCAGTTCGGTCTGCAAACACTTTCTCAGCATGGTCAGGAAATGCTGCCGATCGGTAGTCGAGGCTCCCGAGAACACGCGAGCCAAACATTATAGCGCAGCACGTGGCCTGGAATTTATAAATAATTCTCGAAGAAAGCTAGAAATCGCTCCCTCTTCTCTCTACAAATGGTGCCATATACCCAAATTACTGCGTCACATACTCAAAGTCTACGGCTGTTGGCTGATTTGAGCATCGTGAGCTGAAGAGTTACCATGGCCGCCGTGGGATGCCGCCACGTGCCCACGCGCGCGCTCGCGATCACACTGAAATTAAGCCACGCGTTTGATGACAAAAAAAAAGAAAAGAAAAAAAATGTGCTCAAGGTCATGACGTGCGCTGACGAAGGGACTCATCTTCTTGCACCCTTGTCATCCTGCTCCCTGCGTAGCTTTCAGTGCGATCTCTGGTTCGAGAGGAGAGAGAAAGCGCTTGAAGTGTGCGGCAAATACCTGTATCTCCGCTAGTATACTTGACGGATTCTAAAAAAAATTGCAGCAGTCGATTCGTGAGGCAATAAGATCCTTTAATGAAGACATTAGACAATTGCTTGAAAAAGTGTTGCAGGGTGCCTTTAAAAATTTACTAACGTTATTATTTCTCGTATAACACAAAATAAAGTAGCACAATTCAGCGTTGCTGCAAAGGTACACGACATTATTGTTACAAGGTTTCGACAGATATAGGTGTTTTATACAATCAGTTATAATATTGTAAATATACAACAGATGCTCCAGAGGAGTATCACAGAGCGTATATCAGCTGGCACGATTCAAGATGAGATACTAGCTGTCGGGTACAAAAATTCGACGCTTGAGAGAACCGAGTGATGCATTGGGGTGGTCATCGACGATCAGTAGAGTATTGGGGGCGATTATCGATCGATCAGTAGAGCGCTCGAAGTAGCGGCCATCGACCGTGTCCGCATTGTCCCATACGATCGTCGAAAGGTAGTTCCGCAGCCGCGACGCAATCGTGTCCGAAGTCGTGAACTACGTAGGCCTGTTCCAGTCGACGCCGAAGGTCATCGGGCCCTGCCGCAGCTATCACCCTGCAATCGCGATACAGTGCATACGTTTATCATTAAAAAAAAATAAATTAGGAGCCATTTTCCTGTCGGGAAAATGTGGGTAAGCGAAGCTTATTTGCTTGTTAGCTCGGTTGCTTGTTAGCTCGCTAGCATAAAAATGACGCAAACACAAGCGCTTTAGGTGTGTTTGCGCTATTCTATGTGCGTGTGCTTGTGTCTTTTGTGCGCTGCTTCATCAACTTCTGCATCTGGTTTTGGCTCACGCAGCACGCAAACGCATAGCCCTTGACATTTGTTTCTGATAATTATGTGGAGCGATTTATAGTACACTCCGTGTGTTAGACTTGAAGCCCACGTACGCACAATGTGCTTACAAAGCATGAGTTACGGAGGTCATGCTTTTGTGTTGTGCAGGAGCGCCGGCGCTAGTCACAATTTTAATAGTCATAAACACGCACGTCGCACACATGCATTATATTTGTGTGTTTGTAGGCGTGCGCATTACTACCATTCTGCAGGGAAATATGCTGGGATTTTCTTTTTCCAAGTATGCAGGGAAAAATACCCGAGATGGGGAATTTTCATGTCTCGTAATGGGAATTCGTCGGCGTGGTATACGGAAGATCACTGGCGGCCCGGGCGCCGTCTTTTTTTTTTTTTTTTTTTTTTGCGGTAACACCTACAACACAAGTTTGTGAAGCATTAAGCCCGAACCACACGTACGCTGGCCGAGCGCGCGCTGTACGTTGGCTGTACGCGCTCCGGAGGCCGCGCATGCGCAGACGAAGCAAGCGCGGCAAAACGCGCGCAGTACGCGAGTGTTCGCGGCGACTGATATCGACCTTGAAACTCTAGAACACTGTACTTGAAACGGCGCGCGTTCGGAAGCGCTTGGAGCCCTGCAAATACACAACTGTGGCATGGCTGTTACCAGCACCGGCTTGACCGACGGATAATGATACACATCATGTGAAAAATTTTAGTTCTTATTTACTTTCGCATCCATCTAACAATAAAAAAGGTAACAGAATGAGGTTTTGTAAGTATTCTGATGAACTATTAGTAATTTTGTACGAAACGATGTCTTGCACGTATGAGGAAGCGCGCGCTTCGCGTGCGCCTTCGCGCGTAGTGTGTGGGTGGAAACCGCCATAACTCGCCGGAGACGCCCGGGCTGCGCGCGCTGACGCGCGCCCCGTGCGCGTTTGGGAGCGTACGTGCGGTTCGGGCTTTACAGTCTTCGCTAGAAAACGTAAAGCGATCCTAATGCAAGGCTTAGGGGTCTGAGAATGGCACTCGCATTGACTGTGTTGCTAGGCCTGTGATGAACTGTGAGCCATCTTCTTCTCGGTCGATCATTGCTCCCGCATCCCCCGAAAGCTTTCTGCACCTCACCTAGTATTGCATTGCCTCCGGGATCGGCACACCTTTGACCATGCGATAGTTTGGTGTGATGACGGCACCACGTGACGTCATAGCAACGACACGTCGCTGTCATAACGACGTCACAAATTTAGGAAATCTATGACGTCACGATGACGTCGCACGACGTTATCAAGCCGTAATGTCTGACCTCGTGACTTTCTGCATCGTTCGTGTTGACGCCGACGGTCCTTTTTCTCCTTTGATGAGGCAACTAAGGCTTTCACGTAAACATATAACTCTTCACTTCATCCACAACCATCAATTTCTCACCAATTTGCTGAAGAGTTTATACTAATTGCTGTTTATAGTAATTCCTACTAATTAGATTACTCTCTTAATTTATGACATACCTTGACGTTTTCGACATCACGTACAACCCTCAGCTTGCCAATTACACCCCTTCTATATATTTAAAAAAGTTTATCACGGTTTTCGGACAGCTCGCACCGGCGCTTGACAGGGTGGTCTGGAAGATAGCAAAGAGTGTCACTCCGTACTGGCGCCACTAAAAAGTGAGGCACCGTCACTTTTCGTCCTAACAGCGGTGTTATTAAACTTGAGCTAGGTCCCCCCTGGCGGCGTTCGCAGAAACTGCGCCGTTCATCGCCGAGCTATGACGTCACCATGCGTCGCCTAGCAACACATTGGATGAAGGAAAGGATGAGGAGAGGAGAAGAAATAAATAAAACAAAATAAGATTTCTTGGCGAGGCGGGTTTCGAAACCGGGTACCCACGGGCTGAAGGCGAGCGTCGTAACCACTCGGCTATTCAGGCACGCCAGAAGATCAAGCGCGTGGATGAAGGTCCAATAGAAAGAAACAGAAAGAGAAAGAAGGCACAAACATAGCATTGTATAGTATAGTATAGCAAGGAGGTGTGAAAGTGAAGTGAGGGTGAGGGGGAAGACAAAGAGGAGGGGAGAGGGTAAACCATAGCATAGTATATTGTGTAGTATAGTACAACCAGGGCTGAGAAAGGGAAGGAAGGATGAGGAAGAGGAAAAAAAGGAGGGCCACATGCTCCGCTGTTTGTTCAGTCTTCGCATCACTATAGTGCGTAACCATGGCTTAACTGTCCCAATTTCTTTTTTTATTTAGTGATCGATTTAGTTAGTGCATCTAGTAGCTGAATACGTAGATATCGTAGATATCTTCAACAAATAACTTGCTGGGGCGCTCTCGTTCGCTGTACTGGGTGCGCCTCGCATTGTCCGTGTGTTCGCAACCACACCACCACCTTTACAATTACCACTAGTGAAGAGCCGAGGCCGAAACAAACTGGCTGTAGGGACAGTGGTTCTCACCTGGGGGCGTTGATGTTCTCCCGCACGAGCGCCGTGCAGCCGGGCTCGTTGAGCAGCGGCTGGTTGCGATAGCCCGGCTTCTTCAAGCAGTGGTCGCTGTACGGAATCACCGAGCTCAACACGTACGGTCTGCGTGGTGTTTGACGATTGCGAAAATTTTAGTTTGGTGCAGCGAATCTTACCCGGTCCGCACACTTTGATCTACGCGCTTCTGCTGACCTTCAAGTGCGTTCCACTTTCCTGGAAAGGAGGTCTGCTTCATCAAAAACACGGGACTCAAACAAGCGGCACGCGGACCATTCGCTAGAGGCCCGCACATATGACAGTCTTCGTCCCATATTTTTTTATTGCGATAGCAAATATAGGGGCATTCTAGGCGGGTTTTTACCGTCGCCGTCATGTTCCATATAAGGTCCAAATCGATAACATCGCTCTACGCATCATACGTTCTACACGCGAGCAAAAGCACGCTTGCTGTGGGGACGAACATGGCTGAAGCAGACATGAAACGAGCCGGCCATCTCCGTCGCACGGTGGGTACACATGGTAACATTGCTCCACCTGCGAGACCTGCAAACGATATGGCTCCTCAAGCAGAGAGGAAACGCCCCGGCTGTATTTCGTCGGGCGAAGGAGCGTGGTAGGGCGCAGGGGACGGGGGATACTGCATCGCTCGAGCAGCAACTGCGAACTTTGCTCGTAAGGGCGCGGTCGCGAGCGCTGGAGCTTGCGCTATCTCGACAGACATCAGGAGACGGCTCGTAAACATGCTGTGCCCTCACCGCTACTTTGGCGCTGTGAGAACAGACAACACGAAAACCACTTTCCCTGGAGTGGTCGTATTCTCCAAAACCAGTGTTTTGTTGAGTTACGCGAGATCGCATCCAAGTTAGCTGCTAGCCTTACTTCGTATAACATTCCAATTTGTTGCTGCCGCATTTATTGCTTCGCTCTTTCGGCGAAACTGTGATTATTTTACTTTATTTTCTTAACAAGTATGTTCGTGAGCTACACAGACATGACAGGTCTCAAGCATTGTTTGTTTTTTGTTTTTTTGGCGCGCCACCCTGGCGGTCGTTACGTGCTGAAACATAACTGCGGAAGAAAAACTACATTTCAGAACAGGTGTCCAGATTTAAGTCACTCTGGAGATCAGTGTCGGTATGTTTCTCGAATCCTGATGTCAAATCCCCTTCAGAAATTACCATGGGCCTGCGCAGAGTTCCTCATCAGGGGGAGGGGGGCAAAGGTTCATCGGAGCGCCCCTCCTCCCTATTAAGTCAATGTATGCGGCAGACTTGCCCCCCCCCCCCCTCCCCCCGTGTGCACTCCTATGGAAATGACCCATACATGAGGTATGGGAAAGGAACTTCTTTCGAATGGCATAGTTAGCTGGCATTGTGTTCAAATCGGTGCCTCATGATCGTATGTTGGTTTTAAGGCGAAAGCCCTAGGTGCCTCATCAAACGTGAAACCCTAGTGTCTGGCGCATCATTGCCATTGTTGCTTTTGTGTCATAAAACCCAACATTACTAACAAACAAACTCGAAATGTGATCGTCGGTGCAATCACGATTGATGCAAAAATGACCAGCATGTGATGATGTCACAGTATGACGTCATCGTGGCGTCAGATATCACAGAAATTTGTGACATCGTAATGGCGTCATCGGGACGTCACTGTGAGGTCATCACAGGGCATCGTCCCTTGCTCTAAGGTGCGTCGATCCTGGAGGCAGTGCGAAACCACGTTAAGTACAGAAAATCACGGAGGCCGTGCAAAGCGACGATGTCATCCGATGACGTCATCACGTGACGTCATGATGATGTCATGTGACGTACGCCACAATTTTTGGCCATCTGTGACGCCATGATGACGTTATATGGTAACGCGATAATATTTTGTATCACTCTTGTTGACGACTCCGAGGCGGGACGCTGACACCACCGACGGTAAATTTTCGAGTTTGATGATGCATCTAAGGCTTTCGCCTTAAAAAGAAGGTGGCTTTCGCCTTCCAGTCATCTTTGGCAAATGCAAAAGAGACCGTGTGAAATTTGGCACGGAACACAACAGCATTTAATTTATTTAAAACAACACGTTGAATTGATACCCTGTGGTCTTGTTGGAAGGCTGGGCGAAGCTTCGGTAGTAGACGGCGGAAGCTAGCGACACGGTGTGGCAGAGCTGTACACGACGCTTGGCAGAGTCACCATCGTGCTGTCGCTGCTTCAGCTCGGAGTTGACAGCTATGCGCCGAACCCTCCACAAGGAAGCGGCAACCTGCGTAATAGAAACTCCGGCGCAGCTCGGCTGACCGGTGTTGTCCTCCGCCATCTTCTCGTCCGTGTTCAGTATAAGCATGTCGGCCAGGCTGCGATAAGCACACAGCTTAAATCCAAGGGGGAACTGGGGCGCCCTGCCCCCCCCCCCCCTCCATATTTTAAGGAGGGGCTCCCCCCCCCCCCCACCCCTCAGCTAATCAACTGTAGCACTGCATCACCGATTCGACAAGCGCCGGAGTTAATTTTTTTGGCATTAGTACCTTGCACAGGGAAAGTGTATCTCCAGTTTTCCTAATTTAATCGCAATTATTCGGTTGATGTGGCGTGGGCAAAACAGGAATCGTCCTACTGCTGCATGCGTTTCCTCGAGACACTGGAAATGACGGGTCACCGCCCTGCTCGACTAAGGTTCTTGGCACAATATACAGTTTCACGAGGCACCTGAGCGTGGAGCTATAGATGCTCGTGAATTAGTGAAGGTTCACCTTCGTATCTTTAGATTACTAGTGAATTTTCATTCCTTCAGTTGTGCATTACGAATCTGGTGTAATAGCAAAGACGCGCGCATTTTGCCTACTTTTTATGTAAGTAGGCGTGAAAATAAAACATAGCGTTGTCGTGCCTGAGGTTCTCAATGCTGCGAATAAGTTGATGTTGTGCGTTGCAGCTTGAGTTATTTGCTTCGAGCTCACATATCTCTAACCCTTAACATTCCGAGCTATTTTCGAAAAATCGTTTCCAAAATGTCACTTCTTAAGCTGCTTGATGGGATTGGCACATTAAATAAATGCCCGAAGTACACTCGCAATAATCTATTTGTTTATAAAACATTCATAAAGCTTTGTTTAATTCTGGAGACAGTTTCATGCATTACACTATATATATATATATATATATATATATATATATATATATGTATATATATATATATATATATATATATATATATATATATATATATATATATATATATATATATATATATATATATATATATATATATATAGCGTCTTGAGTGCGCGCTGTCCGGTAATGATGAATCCGTAACAACTTGCCCAGTTTTCTGCCTTAACATACCGAAGCACCCACATCGTTTCAATCGCGGTGCCCCGGTTTGAAAATTGCGCTTTCAACAACACCAAAGCTTTAGTGCACGTGATATTAGGCGCCTCCCCGCTGTGGGGCGCTTGATCCTCGTGTTTTCAGGCGGGCGTTTCGAAGTGACGCGAAATTGGCCGCAATTAACGACGCTAGCATTAATTATACGATACGTTAGTGCATTTACGATTGAATTTCGCGATTACCAGACACAAAGATACAAATTACAGCAAAAAAAGAAAGTCAAACAATAATTTCGCTGTCAGGGGTCCTTTAAGCGCATTGCTACTATTGATCTTCATGTATTGATTACTTTAGCGTTTTATAAATGATTTGATTGGGCTTGTCTTGTGTTTAAACGTATGACCTCCTTGATATGATTTCTTGTAAGGTCGGTCGTAATGTTAAATAAATAAAAAAAAATCACCCGGCATCTGTCACCCGAGAATGCTATAGCGCATGCGCCAACGTCGCCAAGGTGCGAAATTCATTTTTCGGTATCGTTTGCCGTGGTCACCAGCTTCGCTGATCGGTCATGTGAGCAGGGACGAGTGTCAATAATTCTTTTCCTTTTTTTTTTCGCCCGCCGAGCACGTTCGAGACTATTGTGGTCCTTACATCTTTCTGTGTATACCTTTACCAGCACTTTAGCTTTGCAAAGATTGCTTGGATAGCATAAATTATCCATTTAGCCAAAGTGACATTTAATTGTGTGCGGGCCAGCCTCTGTTTTCACCTATGAGCATACCCGTATACACTTAGCGCATTTGTTGCACGTCTGGCTATATCCTGACCACATAAGGACGGTGCTAACATGCTGCTGGGGAAACGTTGAATGGCTCGCAACAATATATAATTATAATAATTGTGGGGATTTTACGTCCCAAACCACGAGGGACGCCGTAGTGCAGGGCTTCAGAAATTTTGACCATATCGTGTTGTTTAATGGTGCACTTAAAAATGCGGCCGCCGCGGTCAGGATTCGATCCCGGGCAGGGTCGTGACAGTGACAAGGACTTTAATAGTCCCGAGGAAAATGATGAAGGGAGGCCTAGGGCTCCCCATCAAGTCGGTGGCTCCACCCAGGACGGAACCGCGATTCGGTGACTCTCGGCGACGGCCCGGGCCACCTGAACAGCCTGTAGCTGAAGAGTGATGTCCGAACGTAGCCAGAATTTTTTTCGCGGGGGGAGGGGGATGTTTCAGCCATACTTTATGCGTGTTCGTGCGCGCGCTTGGGGCGCGGTGTGGGTCTATATATACACATGCAACATTGAAAAATTTCGGGGAGGGTTTGAACACTCCCCCCCCCCCCCCCTGATCCAGGGACCTTCGGGTCAGCAGTCAAGCACCATAACCACTATAGACCATCGTGGCAGGTAGGCTCGCAACAATCTTTATTTCATTTGTGAATCCCACATGTTATGAACGGCGCGACAACACGGAATTTCAATGAGAAGAGACGGAATAGCTGAAATCTATCTTTCCCCAATCATGGAGGTACATAACAAAGAAAGCAAAACGAACGTTAACATAGTTCTTCAAAACTATTGCATTCAGATGTAAAGGTTCTTGACTTCTCTTGAAATAAGCAGAAGTACGCAGCTGACATCGGTTCGAAGCAGGCAAGTGTCCGACGAAGAAGCTTTTCGCAACGGTGTATACCACATGCTGTCGGTTTGTTCTGTCAGCTGTCTTGCATGACACCACGTCACTGCTTGCAGTCGTCCAATGTCACGTTGTCTGCTCGACCTTCTGAACGCGTCGTCAGTTGACTTCGAAGCATTTCGAGCTGATCCGTGAGCAAGCCGACCGCGTCCCGAACTTCCGAACTTGTCAGGGCCAACGCCTGTTCAAGCTCTCTGCAGACGTTTTCAATGTCGTCTAGGAGAGACTGACCGTCCACGGCACGAACAAAGACTGCAGCCACGCCTGTGCACACCTTATAGTGGCTGCTAAAGTCCTTGTAGACTACAGCCTCTTTACACTTAGGACACTCCTTCAGGTAGAAAGCACAGCTACCGCTTAAGTGGTCGTTAAGTTTGTCGATGCGTCCGGTGAAGTCGCAGCCGCTGTCGACGTTCACACAGTGAACTTTCCTGTGTTGCAACGCATAGTTCAATCCAACGTCGAAGCGTTTTTCAGAACTAAGAGTTTCTTTGTCGATCCGGCACACGGGAGGGACTGCATTGTAAGCAATAGTACGGCATTCCTCGCAGACCATGTGGGAGCACGACAGTACACCTGCTTTTGCCGATACCACGCCGCACCAGTTGCAAAGTTGCACGTCGTTGAGTTCGTCGACAAACTCGACAGTCTTCCACTCAGTGTGCTCACCGAAACCACACACACGGTACATGAATCTTTGGCGCGTGTTGTCCATGCCGGGTGTCTGCTGCGCCATTCACCAAGCCGTGGTTCGAAGCTGTATCTGACCCGCAATTCGAAGGGAGCCGCGATCAGCCTCAAGCGTTACAACGACGCCTTTATCAGAACGAAAAGCCTAATAACTGGTTCCGCTTACAAAGATATCTGTGCTCGGCACGTCACCCTCTCTGCGAACGTCAAAGCTGATTTATTTGATATCGCCCTCACTGAGCCGGCGCCTCAGCTCTTTTATAATTGCTGCGGAACATACGTAACCACTGTCAACTCATTTTTTTTTTCGCTTAGTTTCTGCGCGCAAAGTGGTCGTTTTTCCAGCACCCAGTAGTCGAAGCGAAAACTACGAAATGGCGCATGCGCCGCTGTAGGTTGTGTAGCCGCCGTCCTAGTTGCCCGTATACAACCACAGCGCCGGCCGGGCCAGTTGGATTGTGAGTCATCACACTGTAAAGATATCGACAGCATAGTTCCTGCAGGCTGCCGCGTGTTGGACCTTTGGAACAGTTTCGACAGCCAAGGCGCAATTTTACTTGGAGCCAACCCCGGCGAAGCGGCTCGCTGTTCAACAAAGATGGCCGGCTCGATGCAGCGGGGGACGCACTGCGTAGTACACGGATTCGGAAGCCACGTAGAAATGAAGACGGTGGAATTTATGGACAAGCTCGAGTGTTGGCAGGCCTGCAGTTGGTGCGGCTTAGTGTGTTTAGAGATGTATCGGCTGTCATGTCGGCACATCTTATGTAAATTGTGCTTAGACAAGTATAAGCACCCGGATGCTAAATACGTGGTTACATGCTGCGAAATTGGACGAGCCTATTCTCGAATAGAAGCAGGTCACCCTGGCGACAAGCGCATACGTTGCGTGTACGCAGGCAGTGGCTGCGACTTCGTTGGACCTCTGCAAAATTTGGACGAACATCTGCGGGATAGCTGTGCCCTGTACATGGCGGCGTGCCATAAGTGCGGAGGCACCTTTGCCCACAAGGACATGCGGATCCATTACCCCGCGTGCGCTGGCAGACAAGGGGTGTTTCTTCGCTCCTCGGACGCTCGTTCCGCGCTTGACAACTTGAGCGCCGCATGCGAGAAGTTCGAGACGGCTGTGACCTCGGCCGGACCGGATGACCGCGGCACACTTCGGGACATGCTCACGATGGTACGCGAGCAGTTAACCAGAATTCAAGGACAACTGGCTACGGGCACCCCGTGTCAACTGAGGGAGTGCGACGTTTCTCGTCTCGGCAAGTAAGTGCCTCGCTATGGACCATAGCCTCGCCGTGCGCAATGGGGATCTCCTGTCTTCGAAAAAGGCTGTCCACGACCTTTCGCAGAACTGCCAGGTGAAAGTCGTCCAGCTTCTTGCGCTCATGGTCGGCTTCCCTGCTTTTTGCCCCCCCCCCCCCCCCCTCCCCTCTACCTCCCCCCTCGGGGTTGTTGCTACAACAAGCTGTAGTATTTCGCCCAATAAATTGTTCGATTTTTCTCGTGCATCCATTTTCATTATTATTACGCAGGTTAGTATGGCGGCTACGGGTTCCATCCCCGGCCGCATTTTGAACGTAAGAGGCAGTTTTGGAATAGGGTACGTATAGCTAACGTTCGTTGCGCACCTGCGCTATTTTCGTCACTTAACGTCTATACCCCAGAGTAATGCCTCCTCTAGAAAGATGCCTGCGGCGTCGCTGGCTAAACCATTGTAGCCGTCCCTCCTTGAATTGTGGTCGCTTGTCGAGCGATGATGCCACGTACTGCCCTATTGTTTTCAATGGGGCTGGCGTGGTGTGACGTCGGGGGTGGTAATGTGCGCATGCGCAAATGTGTGTTGCAAGCGGCCACCGCAAGGATCGCCAGCTACCGCCTCCATTAGAAACGAGGAAGGAGGGAAAGGGAAGGGCAGGAGGTTTTTGGCTCACGCGGCAGGCATCTTTTAGAGGAGGCGTTGCCCAGAGGATATATCGTATGAGGCATGCGCAGTGGCGACAAACGCTAACGCAAAGTTGTGCGTACCCTGAGGACTGCCTGATGATCCAGTAGCGTAGCGAAACAAATTTTTTTGAGGGTGGGGTGGGGTTCAACCTTACTTTATGTATGTTCGTGCGTGCGTTTGTATGTGCGCATGTGTATGTACAGTCGAGTGCGATTTGAAGGTTATCGCGTGAGCGACTGTCCCAGAGCCCTGGCGACCCGTTTCGGAGCACTGAAAATAAAGATTTCGCGTTGTCCTCTCCCTCGTTGGCTCTTCCATGCTGCAACTGTCACCTTCACGACGAGCTGGCCACCATATCTCTCTATTTTAAGCTTTACATTCGTTGCGCTCACGCGTAGATTTGGTTAGCTCTTCGCGGAAGATAACAAAAATGCAGTTTCGGAGCGTCCAATCCCTGGCAATGCCAATGAATACGCTGCACGCGATACCATTACAATCTGTTCCCTGAAGCGACAAAAAAAAAAAAAAAAGAATGAGAAAGCGCCTTCCTCGGAAGGGAGTGACCGCAGATTAAGGAGAGCAAAAAGAGTGACTGAAGCTGACCTGATACCTCCCCCTCCTCGATAGAGGATTCTGGGCCGTGGCGCTGTTGTTGTTCATGGTCAACGCTCGCGCAATAACCTTCAAATCGCGCTCGACTGTTCACATGCAAAACCGGGAAAAATCCTGGGGGAAAAAGTTGTTTCCCCCCCCCCCCTCCCCTGGATGCGCTAGTGTAATGGTTAGTGCAGGAAAACCGTCCTGGTTTTAGACTTTATGCGCATTGGAGAACCACAGATGTCCGGAAATCATTCTGGACTGGCCCTCTACGGAGTGCTAAAGTATTCGCGTGGCTTCGGCACGCAACACATCGAAATGAAAATCGTGACAAAAGCCAAGTTCGGTGTGCATGTAAGTCGTCGCGAAGCATGCTTGAGATTAGGCGGCGCAGCTGTACATGTTTCAAGTCCGTCGCTATACACACCTCTTGTCTCACTGCTTTGGTAAGCGTCGAAATTGAAACACGCGATGCGTCTCGTCGTTCCCAGGCGTCCTCACCTTTGGCAGCATTTGTACCCAGCGGGTGCTCTTCGGGACATTGTCAAATACCGCCATTTTTCAATTCTGATTTGCCCAGAGGGCTGCCACGACCTCTCCGATTGGCTTAAAATGCCGCCATTACGAAATTTGACAATACGGTGGAATTTGACAGCGTCCAGGATAGCACTCCGGCACTGCTTCAGGGACAGGACCACCTTGTTATGGCACCGCTTGCAGCATTGGCGCACCGACTAATATGTAGGCCGATCCTGGGAATAGTCTAATACCCACTTTACTGGCGAGACTGGCCAAGAAGGTGCACGACATTAGAAAGACCGGGAAAGCAGCCGTATTGTGTGTTGAGCATGAACTGCGCTGTTTATAAATAAACTCTGTCGCATCAAAAATTGAAATCACCCGTCGAGTAAAAACGGCCTCGAATTTTCTTTGGCTTGGCATAAGGGACGAAGTGCTCCGCGTTAAAAAAAAAAAAAGGTTTCTCGTTATCATTTATATATTTTTTAAAGGGCCGATCCCGGCAGCACTGCAAAACAACGTGAGGCGCAGGAACCTTTCAATCCCTCCGATCCCGGAGGCGATGCAAGATCACGTTGGGTGCAGAAAGCTTTCGAAGGGGTATCAATACAACTGAGAAGAAAAAAGACGATGGCTATCGCCTTCTAGTCGTCTTATTATGGGGATGCTTAAGAGACCGTGTGATCTTCATCATCGCTTGCCGCGCGGGTCTGTCGTCTAGATTCACACGGCTACTTGTTAAGTAGCCGCAACACTGTAGAACCTGTTTTTTAAAGGACCCCTGACACCAACATTGAAACCTCAAGATGTGTGTGTTGTTTGATTGTCCTGTATACGGGGGCACTTCTGGCGCTTCTGGCCGATTGCTAGTTCCGGACGTTAGCTTTAAGATATTTTAATTTGCTTTTAAAGTAAGCGTGAGTGCTCATCTGAGTTGGCAGCATCTCGCGACATCAACACTGGTATGACGTGGACCGAGGCCCCGTGTGACGTTCCACGAGTAAAGAGAGTATTGTGGCACCCGGCGAGGGCTATTGTTCGTCACCCCTCTCGCTCTGTTGTCGAGCTTCTCTCAACGTAGCTCTGGCTGCTTCGGCCAGGAGTGCACTAAAAAAAGGTAAGGGGGGAGGGGGGGCACGCGCTTAACAATACCGAAGCACTTGCATCGTTACATTGTTCACCGCGCGCGGGGCCACGACTTGAAACCTACGCTTTCTTGAGTGCACGTGATGTTAGGCGCTCCCCCGCTGTGGGGCGCTAGTTTATTATGGTATTTAGGCGGGCGTTTCGAATTGACGCAAAATTGTTCTCAGTTAACGACGCTGTCAACAATTACACGATGCGATAGAGCATTTACGATTCGATTTCGGGATTGCCAGGCACAAAGCTACAAGTTACAGCAAAAAAAAAAAAAAAATCCACAGCATATCCACGGGGTGAATGATGATGAGTGGGGCGAAGCTCCGGAGGGAATCATTGGTAAACCGTGAATACTCCGAGTAATTCGCCCAGTATATGATCAAGTAAACACGTGAAAAACACCGTGTATATATTAAACACCAAACTTTTATTGTACTGTTGGTTTACGTGGCCCCTTCATTACAACGGTCCCCCTAGCGTACGTCGCCGCACTAAATCGAACGATTGCCTTTCACCAATGACACGCGCCATATCTTTCGTCAATTCTGCCCAGTACACCATCAACGACGTGAGATCGGGCGCGTTTATACTAAAGGGTCGATGAGAGTCATGGCGACTTGCAGCTCACTTTAATTTTACATGTGCGCTGTGAATTTTTATTGTTTAATCACGCACAGGAGAAAGCACAGGAGGTCAAAATCCAGTGCCTATATATACGGGGTTGCCACAAAACTTTTGCTGTGAGGTATCCTTCAAAGGTGTACCGACACTAATTTTCGAAACTGACTTTACTCTGCCACATAAATATCCTGTAGACAGAGACGGTTGCGAGCGATTGTGAAAGGCTGATATGGTATTTTAACTTGACATTAAAGTCGATTTTCGCATGGCGCACCTATTGGCATTGACGCTATTATGACGTCAGGCTACAGCGTCAATTCTGGTGGCTTCACGCACCGGTATGGCTAGTTGTGATGACGTCCGGTACCAAAACATTCAAAACGGCCGCTTGTGCGTCACCAACGGAGCCACGTAGCGGAGCGGAAATGTCGCGATATTTTGCGCAAGCATTTGACGAGAAGCCCATACCGTGTTGTGACGTCAGGGTACAGTAGAAACCAAAACTAGCTTTTAAAAACAAATTATAGTTAATTTGACTTGCTCCACGCAACAGTCAGAACATACATTTGGTCGCATAGTCATAGAGTGCGTCAGCTTATCTTTAAACTTACACTCTAGCGACAGTATAGCTGGGGCTTTTTGTATACATCCGTATAAAATGCAAATATTTCGGGGGAGGGGGTTCATGCCCCCCCCCCCCCCTTCCTGGCTAAGTCCATGTAAGAAGGTAAAACGTGAAGACAGGGACGCAACAGAAGAGAAGCAGATGACACAAGCTCCAGCTACCAACTGAAATGGTGTACGGTGACGGTAAAGAAGGTGGACACAACAGATGACTTATAGCCTCATATTCACGTCATGATTACTTTTTGCTCCAGGTTATCTTTAGGTTATCTTAAAGGGCCCTTCAACGACCTCTGGAAATACAAAGAAAGAGCGCGCTATTCTCGCCTGGCGTTTCCCGCCTTTTCGGCGCAATTCCTGACGCCATGCTCACGTGACGTCATGAGGAAAGAATCTCTCGAGTGTTCCATATATGAGGAATATCGGTTGTGAATTGTCTCCTACCCTGCTTTGCCATGCAGTCGGCCGCCCGTTCTGCCTCGTCTCGCATTACTATCGTTCGCGATCAACTGACTTCACTTCGTCTCGTGCGTTTTCGACTGCGCAAACGGAGATAACAGCGTGTCGCCGAAAAGCGCGAAATCCTGATAGGCTCAAAGCTTGGTGCGGACATTGTCCACGTATTTTACGAAGAAATAAGTGGGGAGGAGGAGATGGCGCCTGTAGGAAGGGTATAGTGAAGGCGAGATAGAAGCCACTCTCTCGTCTTTGAAGTCGGAGTAGTCTATACGGGCCCTTTAAAGAACATATAAGGCTGCGAACCTGGCAATATTGTCGATATCGTATCGCTTGGCGAGCATCGTATCCTTGTAAGCAATGGCCACGGAAAGAAGGCGGGTCTTCTTCCGCAGGAGCTGCAGGAGTGCCACGAACGCTTTGTAATCATTCGCCACATCGCAGGGCCCACCTGCGCAAAGGGGTTAGTTTTGAGGTTTCGCTGTGTAATAAACGCTTGCCTTTGGCGCGAAATTCATATTTCCACGAAGCCTTATTTCTTTATTTTGATGTAAGCGAGTTTCTCGCAAAAAAACTTTTACCACCGCTTGAGGCCGCGCCGCTATGTTTAGGAAAGTTCACGATTGTTTTACACTTTTCTGATAAGATTTCGCACACGACAGGGGTAGTTGAGTTTATTCCGGAAATAACGCGAACACCAGCGATAACGCTAGAATTTTCTATCATTCATGTATAGCAGATGACGCGTTCATCCGACGTTCGGATTACCGACGGCTAGCTGTGCTCGACGCTATCAGTGTATACAGCATGTATTGCTGTATATACTGATACTTTGAGCTGTCATTTTCTGGGCACAAGTTCACCGACTGAAGAGTTCCGTATTTGCCAGTGTTACAGCAGCCTTGTTCACCGTCACAACTCCGTGACAACATTGTACTAAAGAGGCAGAGGGGGTGGGGGGGGGGGGGGGCATGGAGAAGCGCATAAACACCAAGTGCTTCTATGACAGTAATAAAGACAGACGAAGGCCTCCACGCATGCTCGCAAACACCGATGAGTGACGCAGAATGACGGGGTTAAGGAGGAGAAGGAGAGAAAGGAAAGGCAGGGATGTTAACCAGTCTAGAAGGACCGGTATGCTACCCTACACTGGGGGAAGGGATGGGGGAGATATAAAGATAGAGAGAGAGAGAAGGAGAGCACGCACGCACAAAAAGTCACACACATTTCACGGTCATCATAACGACGTTAGTCTACAAGCGACGGTGCAGGTCTGATGCCTTCAAGAAGTTTAGCACTGCCACGATGCGATTACACCGCATGACGGAGACTCAGGATAAATTTTGATCCCCTGGAGGTCCTTAACGTCCACCTAAATCTAAGCACATGGAAGCATATGGAAGCATATGGAAGCTGGAGGACTGGTGTTAGGGTGAGGAGGAGGCAAATGAGGAGGTGAAAGGGTAAACCGTAGCATAACCATGTACAGCGTCAGGAAGCTTAACTCGAACGCACCGCAGCGTGTCCTGAAACGGTTCGATTGACGCCATGGCGCCGCGTAGCTTCGGGTTCTGTTGCCGAGGTGTTACCAATGCGTGCCGACATACTATACAAGCATACCGAGGTATTACCTCGGCAACAGCGCCCAGCGCTTCGCGGCTGGCATCGGCCAAACCAGTCGAGGCCACCCTGCGGAGCGTTCGAGTTAAGCTTGCTGACGACTGTATACAAGGATAGCAAGAGGTGGAAAAGAGAAGTGGGATGATGTGAAGGTTAGGAGGGGGGAAAGGAGGAGAGAGGGCAATACAGAAAGGGATAAACAAAGAAAGATGAAAGAAAGAAGAAGAGGATGTAGAAAGAGATGAAGAAAGCTGAAAGAAGGAAGAGAAGAAGCTGAAGAACGAACTCAATCTGCGTTGCCCTGAATTCCTTGCAAGCACCGCTGTTTATTCACATTTGACACACGTGGAACTGGCTTTAATATTTTCGTACCGAGTTGTTCGCTTCGCATAAAGCTTGCAAGCTGATGCTGTTGAAGTTATAGGTAAGCAGGAAAGCAGTGCCGGATAACCTACATTGACAAGTCTTAGCTAAGACTGATGAGGATGCGTGGTGCGGGCCAGCCTCTGTTTTCGCCTATGAGCATGCCCGTATACACTTAGCGCATTTGTTGCACGTCTGGCTATCCTGACCACATAAGGACGGTGCTAAAATGCTGCTGGGGAAACGTAGAATGGCTCGCAACAATATATATTTATAATAATTGTGGGGATTTTACGTCCCAAACCACGAGGGGCGCCGTAGTGCAGGGCTTCAGAAATTTGACCATATCGTGTTGTTTAATGTGCGCCTAAAAATGCGGCCGCCGCGGTCAGGATTCGATCCCGGGCAGGGTCGTGACAGTGACAAGGACTTTAATAGTCCCGAAGAAATTGATGAAGGGAGGCCTAGGGCTCCCCATCAAGTCGGTGGCTCCACCTAGGACGGAACCGCGATTCGGTGACTCTCGGCGACGGCCCGGGCCATCTGGACAGCCTGTAGTTGAAGAGTGATGTCCTAACGTAGCCAGAATTTTTTTCGCGGGGGGAGGGGGTTGTTTCAGCCATACTTTATGCATGTTCGTGCGCGCGTTTTTATGTGTGGGTCTATATACACATGCAACACTGAAAAATTTCGGGGAGGGTTTGAACACTCCCGCCCCTGATCCCGGGACCTTCGGGTCAGCAGTCAAGCACCATAACCACTAGACCATCGTGGCAGGTAGGCTCGCAACAATCTTTATTTCATTTGTGAATCTCACATGTTATGAACGGCGCGACAACACGGAATTTTAATTAGAAGAGACGGAATAGCTGAAATCTATCTTTCCCCATTCATGGAGGTACATAACAAAGAAAGCAAAACGAACGTTAACAAAGTTCTTCGAAACTATTGCATTCAGATGTAAAGGTTCTTGACTTCTCTTGAAATAAACAGAAGTACGCAGCTGACATCGGTTCGAAGCAGGCAGGTATCCGACGAAGAAGCTTTTCGCAACGGTGTATACCACATGCTGTCGGTTTGTTCTGTCAGCTGTCTTGCATGACACCACGTCACTGCTTGCAGTCGTCCAATGTCACGTTGTCTGCTCGACCTTCTGAACGCGTCGTCAGTTGACTTCGAAGCATTTCGAGCTGATCCGTGAGCAAGCCGACCGCGTCCCGAACTTCCGAAGTTGTCAGGGCCAACGCCTGTTCAAGCTCTCTGCGGACGTTTTCAATGTCGTCTAGGAGAGACTGACCGTCCACGGCACGAACAAAGACTGCAGCCACGCCTGTGCACACCTTATAGTGGCTGCTAAAGTCCTTGTAGACTACAGCCTCTTTACACTTAGGACACTCCTTCAGGTAGAAAGCACAGCTACCGCTCAAGTGGTCGTTAAGTTTGTCGATGCGTCCGGTGAAGTCGCAGCCGTTGTCGACGTTCACACAGTGAACTTTCCTGTGTTGCAACGCATAGTTCAATCCAACGTCGAAGCGTTTTTCAGAATTAAGAGTTTCTTTGTCGATCCGGCACACGGGAGGGACTGCATTGTAAGCAATAGTACGGCATTCCTGGCAGACCATGTGGGAGCACGACAGTACACCTGCTTTTGCCGATACCACGCCGCACCAGTTGCAAAGTTGCACGTCGTTGAGTTCGTCGACAAACTCGACAGTCTTCCACTCAGTGTGCTCACCGAAACCACACACACGGTACATGAATCTTTGGCGCGTGTTGTCCATGCCGGGTGTCTGCTGCGCCATTCACCAAGCCGTGGTTCGAAGCTGTATCTGACCCGCAATTCGAAGGGAGCCGCGATCAGCCTCAAGCGTTACAACGACGCCTTTATCAGAACGAAAAGCCTAATAACTGGTTCCGCTTACAAAGATACCTGTGCTCGGCACGTCACCCTCTCTGCGAACGTCAGAGCTGATTTATTTGATATCGCCCTCACTGAGCCGGCGCCTCAGCTCTTTTATAATTGCTGCGGATCATACGTAACCGCTGTCAACTCATTTTTTTTTCGCTTAGTTTCTGCGCGCAAAGTGGTCGTTTTTCCAGCACCCAGTAGTCGAAGCGAAAACTACGGAATGGCGCATGCGCCGCTGTAGGTTGTGTAGCCGCCGTCCTAGTTGCCCGTATACAACCACAGCGCCGGCCGGACCAGTTGGATTGTGAGTCATCACACTGTAAAGATATCGACAGCATAGTTCCTGCAGACTGCCGCGTGTTGGACCTTTGGAACAGTTTCTTCAGCCAAGGCGCAATTTTACTTGGAGTCAACCCCGGCGAAGCGGCTCGCTGTTCAACAAAGATGGCCGGCTCGATGCAGCGGGGGACGCACTGCGTAGTACACGGATTCGGAAGCCACGTAGAATTGAAGACGGTGGAATTTATGGACAAGCTCGAGTGTTGGCAGGCCTGCAGTTGGTGCGGCTTAGTGTGTTTAGAGATGTATCGGCTGTCATGTCGGCACATCTTATGTAAATTGTGCTTAGACAAGTATAAGCACCCGGATGCTAAATACGTGGTTACATGCTGCGAAATTGGACGAGCCTATTCTCGAATAGAAGCAGGTCACCCTGGCGACAAGCGCATACGTTGCGTGTACGCAGGCAGTGGCTGCGACTTCGTTGAACCTCTGCAAAATGTGGACGAACATCTGCGGGATAGCTGTGCCCTGTACATGGCGGCGTGCCATAAGTGCGGAGGCACCTTTGCCCACAAGGACATGCGGATCCATTACCCCGCGTGCGCTGGCAGACAAGGGGTGTTTCTTCGCTCCTCGGACGCTCGTTCCGCGGTTGACAACTTGAGCGCCGCATGCGAGAAGTTCGAGACGGCTGTGACCTCGGCCGGACCGGATGACCGCGGCACACTTCGGGACATGCTCACGATGGTACGCGAGCAGTTAACTAGAATTCAAGGACAACTGGCTACGGGCACCCCGTGTCAACTGAGGGAGTGCGACGTTTCTCGTCTCGGCAAGTAAGTGCCTCGCTATGGACCATAGCCTCGCCGTGCACAATGGGGATCTCCTTTCTTCGAAAAAGGCTGTCCACGACCTTTCGCAGAACTGCCAGGTGAAAGCCGTCCAGCTTCTTGCGCTCATGGTCGGCTTCCCTGCTTGCTACAACAACAAGCTGTAGTATTTCGCCCAATAAATTGTTCGATTTTTCTCGTGCATCCATTTTCGTTATTATTACGCAGGTTAGTATGGCGGCTACGGGTTCCATCCCCGGCCGCATTTTGAACGTAAGAGGCAGTTTTGGAATAGGGTACGCATAGCTAACGTTCGTTGCGCACCTGCGCTATTTTCGTCACTTAACGTCTATACCCCAGAGCAATGCCTCCTCTAGAAAGATGCCTGCGGCGTCGCTGGCTAAACCATTGTAGCCGTCCCTCCTTGAATTGTGGTCGCTTGTCGAGCGATGATGCCACGTACTGCCCTATTGTTTTCAATGGGGCTGGCGTGGTGTGACGTCGGGGGTGGTAATGTGCGCATGCGCAAATGTGTGTTGCAAGCGGCCACCGCAAGGATCGCCAGCTACCGCCTCCATTAGAAACGAGGAAGGAGGGAAAGGGAAGGGCAGGAGGTTTTTGGCTCACGCGGCAGGCATCTTTTAGAGGAGGCGTTGCCCAGAGGATATATCGTATGAGGCATGCGCAGTGGCGACAAACGCTAACGCAAAGTTGTGCGTACCCTGAGGACTGCCTGATGATCCAGTAGCGTAGCGAAACAAATTTTTTTGAGGGTGGGGTGGGGTTCAACCTTACTTTATGTATGTTCGTGCGTGCGTTTGTATGTGCGCATGTGTATGTACAGTCGAGTGCGATTTGAAGGTTATCGCGTGAGCGACTGTCCCAGAGCCCTGGCGACCCGTTTCGGAGCACTGAAAATAAAGATTTCGCGTTGTCCTCTCCCTCGTTGGCTCTTCCATGCTGCAACAGTCACCCTCACGACGAGCTCGCCACCATATCTCTCTATTTTAAGCTTTACATTCGTTGCGCTCACGCGTAGATTTGGTTGGCTCTTCGCGGACGATAACAAAAATGCAGTTTCGGAGCGTCCAATACCTGGCAATGCCAATGAATACGCTGCACGCGATACCATTACAATCTGTTACCTGAAGCGACAAAAAAAAAAAAAAAGAATGAGAAAGCGCCTTCCTCGGAAGGGAGTGACCGCAGATTAAGGAAGAGCAAAAAGAGTGACTGAAGCTGACCTGATACCTCCCCCTCCTCGATAGAGGATTCTGGGCCGTGGCGCTGTTGTTGTTCATGGTCAACGCTCGCGCAATAACCTTCAAATCGCGCTCGACTGTACACATGCAAAACCGGGAAAAATCCTGGGGGAAAGAGTTGTCCCCCCCCCCCTCCCCTGGATGCGCTTGTGTAATGGTTAGTGCAGGAAAACCGTCCTGGTTTTAGACTTTATGTGCATTGGAGAACCACAGATGTCCGGAAATCATTCTGGACTGGCCCTCTACGTAGTGCTAAAGTATTCGCGTGACTTCGGCACGCAACACATCGAAATGAAAATCGTGACAAAAGCCAAGTTCGGTGTGCATGTGAGTCGTCGCGAAGCATGCTTGACATTAGGCGGTGCAGCTGTACATGTTTCAAGTCCGTCGCTATACACACCTCTTGTCTCACTGCTTTGGTAAGCATCGAAATTGAAACACGCGATGCGTCTCGTCGTTCCCAGGCGTCCTCACCTTTGGCAGCATTTGTACCCAGCGGGTGCTCTTCGGGACATTGTCAAATACCGCCATTTTTCAATTCTGATTTGCCCAGAGGGCTGCTACGACCTCTCCGATTGGCTTAAAATGCCGCCATTACGAAATTTGACAATACGGTGGAATTTGACAGCGTCCAGGATGGCACTCCGGCACTGCTTCAGGGACAGGACCACCTTGTTATGGCACCGCTTGCAGCATTGGCGCACCGACTAATATGTAGGCCGATCCTGGGAATAGTCTAATATCCACTTTACTGGCGAGACCGGCCAAGAAGGTGCACGACATTAGAAAGACCGGGAAAGCAGCCGTATTGTGTGTTGAGCATGAACTGCGCTGTTTATAAATAAACTCTGTCGCATCAAAAATTGAAATCACCCGTCGAGTAAAAACGGCCTCGCATTTTCTTTGGCTTGGAATAAGGGACGAAGTGCACCGCGTAAAAAAAAAAAAAAGGTTTCTTGTTATCATTCACATATTTTATAAAGGGCCGATCCCGGAAGCACTGCAAAACAACGTGAGGCGCAGAAACCTTTCAATGCCTCCGATCCCGGAGGCGATGCAAGATCACGTTGGGTGCAGAAAGCTTTCGAGGGGGTATCAATACAACTGAGAAGAAAAAAAAGACGATGACTATCGCCTTCTAGTCGTCTTATTGTGGGGATGCTTAAGAGACCGTGTGATCTTCATCAGCGCTTGGCGCGCGGGTCTGTCGTGCAGATTCACACGGCTACTTGTTAAGTAGCCGCAACACTGTAGAAGCTGTTTTTTAAAGGACCCCTAACACCAACATTAAAACCTCAAGATGTTTGTGTTGTTTGATTGCCCTGTATACGGGGGCACTTCTGACCGATTATTAGTGCCGGAGGTTAGCTTTAACAAATTTTAATTTGGTTTTAAAGTAAGCGTGAGTGCTCATCTGAGTTGGCTGCACCTCGCGACATCGCCACTGGTATGACGTAGACCGAGGCCGTTCCACTGGTATGACGTAGACTGTGACGTTCCACTAGTAAAGCGATTATTGTGGCACCCGGCGAGGACTATTTCTCGTCACCCTTCTCGCTCTGTTGTCTGGCTTCTCTCAACGTAGGGCTTCTGTGGACACTGTCGAATTCCGCCATATTGTCAAAATTTGTAATGGCGGCATTTTAAGCCAATCAGAGAGGCCGTAGCAGCCCTCTGGGCCAATCAAAGTTTATCAATGGCGGAATTTGACACCATGGTGGAATTTGACAGTGTCCAGAATAGTACCCCAGGAATTCTCTTTCTTTTTTTCTGGGAAAAAAAAGGGGGGGGGGGACGCGCTTAGCAATATCGAAGCACCCGCATCGTTTCATTGTTCACCGCGTGCGGGGCCACGATTTGACATCTGTGCTTTCTTGAGTGCTCGTGATGTTAGGCGCTCCCCCGCTGTGGGGCGCTTCTTTCTTATGGTATTTAGCCGGGCGTTGTGAACTGACGCAAAGTTGTCCCCAGTTAACGACGCTGTCAACAATTATACGATGCGTTAGAGCGTTTACGATTCAATTCCGGGATTGCCAGGCACAAAGCTACAAATTACAGCAAAAAAGTCGCAAACAAAACTTTGCTGCCAGGGGTCCTTTAAAGGTGTACGGACACTAATTTCCGAAACTGAATTTACTCTGCCACATAAATCTCCTGTATACAGGGACGGTTATGAGCAAGTGTGAAGCTCAGTAAATGCCGATATGGTATTTTATTTTGACACTAGATTTTCGCATGGCGCACCTACTGGCATCGACGCTACGATGACGTCAGGGTACAGCGTCAATTCTGGTGACTTCACGCACCGGTATGGCTAGTAGTGATGACGTCAGGTATCAAAACATTTAAAACGGCCGCTTGTGCGTCACCAACGGAGCCACGTAGCGGAGCGGCCGCAGAAACGTCGCGATATTTTGCGCGAGCATTTGACGAGAAGCTCATACCGTGTTGTGACGTCAGGGTACTGTAGGAACCGAAACTAGCTTTTAAAAACAAATTATAGTTATTTTGACTTGCTCCATGCAACACTCATAACATACATTTGGTCGCATAGTCATAGAGTGCGTCAGCTTATCTTTAAACTTACACTCTAGCGACAGTATAGCTGGGGCTCTTTGTATACATCCGTATAAAATGCAAATATTTCGGAAGGAGGGGGTTCATCCCCCCCCCCCCTTCCTGGCTAAGCCCATGTAAGAAGGTAAAACGTGAAGACAGGGACGCAACAGAAGAGGAGCAGATGACACAAACGCCAGCTACCAACTGAAATGGCGTACGGTGACGGTAAAGAAGGTGGACACAACAGATGACTTATAGCCTCATATTCACGTCATGATTACTTTTTGTTCCAGGTTATCTTCAGGTTATCTTAAAGGGCCCTTCAACGTCCTCTGGAAATACAAAGAAAGAGCGCGCTATTCTCGCCTGGCGTTTCCCGCCTTTTCGGCGCAATTCCTGACGCCATGCTCACGTGACGTCATGAGGAAAGAATCTCTCGAGTGTTCCATATATGAGGAATATCGGTTGTGAATTGTCTCTTACCCTGCTTCGCCATGCAGTTGGCCGCCCATTCTGCCTCGTCTCGCATTACTATCATTCGCGATCAACTGATTTCACTTCTAAAAGAACTTGTTTTTGGGCGAGTTGGTGCCTTAGTTTGCTGAACATATCGTAAGTGGCGCGAAGCTAGGAACATGAAAAAGGGCCGGAGGAAAGAGACAGAAGAGCGCCAACTTTGGCGCTCTTCTGTCTCTTTCCTCCGGCCCTTTTTCATGTTCCTAGCTTCGCGCCACTTACGATATGATTTCACTTCGTCTCGTGCGTTTTCGACTGCGCAAGCGGAGATAACAGCGTGTCGCCGAAAAGCGCGAAATCCTGATAGGCTCAAAGCTTGGTGCGGACATTGTCCACGTATTTTACGAAGAAATAAGTGGCGAGGAGGAGATGGCGCCTGTAGGAAGGGTGTAGTGAAGGCGAGATAGAAGCCACTCTCTCGTCTTTGAAGTCGGAGTAGTCCATAGGGGCCCTTTAAAGAACGTATAAGGCTGCGAACCTGGCAATATTGTCGATATCGTATCGCTTGGCGAGCATCGTATCCTTGTAAGCAATGGCCACGGAAAGAAGGCGGGTCTTCTTCCGCAGGAGCTGCAGGAGTGCCACGAACGCTTTGTAATCATTCGCCACATCGCAGGGCCCACCTGCGCAAAGGGGTTAGTTTTGAGGTTTCGCTGTGTAATAAACGCTTGCCTTTGGCGCGAAATTCATATTTCCACGAAGCCTTATTTCTTTATTTTGATGTAAGCGAGTTTCTCGCAAAAAAACTTTTACCACCGCTTGAGGCAGCGCCGCTATGTTTAGGAAAGTTCACGATTGTTTTACACTTTTCTGATAAGATTTCGCACACGACAGGGGTAGTTGAGTTTATTCCGGAAATAACGCGAACACCAGCGATAACGCTAGAATTTTCTATCATTCATGTATAGCAGATGACGCGTTCATCCGACGTTCGGATTACCGACGGCTAGCTGTGCTCGACGCTATCAGTGTATACAGCATGTATTGCTGCATACACTGATACTTTGAGCTGTCATTTTCTGGGCACAAGTTCACCGACTGAAGAGTTCCGTATTTGCCAGTGTTACAGCAGCCTTGTTCACCGTCACAACTCCGTGACAACATTGTACTAAAGAGGCAGAGGGGGTGGGGGGGGGGGGGCTGGGGGGCATGGAGAAGCGCATAAACTCCAAGTGCTTCTATGACAGTAATAAAGACAGACGAAGGCCTCCACGCATGCTCGCAAGGACCGATGAGTGACGCAGAATGACGGGGTTAAAAAATACATTCTGGGGCGTTACGTACAAAAGCCACGATGCGATTACACCGCATGACGGAGACTCAGGATAAATTTTGATCCCCTGGAGGTCCTTAACGTCCACCTAAATCTAAGCACATGGAAGCATATGGAAGCTGGAGGACTGGTGTTAGGGTGAGGAGGAGGCAAATAAGGAGGTGAAAGGGTAAACCGTAGCATAACCATGTACAGCGTCAGGAAGCTTAACTCGAACGCACCGCAGCGTGTCCTGAAACGGTTCGATTGACGCCATGGCGCCGCGTAGCTTCGGGTTCTGTTGCCGAGGTGTTACCAATGCGTGCCGACATACTATACAAGCATACCGAGGTATTACCTCGGCAAAAGCGCCCAGCGCTTCGCGGCTGGCATCGGCCAAACCAGTCGAGGCCACCCTGCGGAGCGTTCGAGTTAAGCTTGCTGATGACTGTATACAAGGATAGCAAGAGGTGGAAAAGAGAAGTGGGATGATGTGAAGGTTAGGAGGGGGGAAAGGAGGAGAGAGGGCAATACAGAAAGGGATAAACAAAGAAAGATGAAAGAAAGAAGACGATGATGATGTACAAAGAGATAAAGAAAGCTGAAAGAAGGAAGAGAAGAAGCTGAAGAACGAACTCAACCTGCGTTGCCCTGAATTCCTTGCAAGCACCGCTGTTTATTCACATTTGACACACGTGGAACTGGCTTTAATATTTTTGTACCGAGTTGTTCGCTTCGCATAAAGCTTGCAAGCTGATGCTGTTGAAGTTATAGGTAAGCAGGAAAGCAGTGCCGGATAACCTACATTGACAAGTCTTAGCTAAGACTGATGAGGATGCGTGGTGCGGGCCAGCCTCTGTTTTCGCCTATGAGCATGCCCGTATACACTTAGCGCATTTGTTGCACGTCTGGCTATCCTGACCACATAAGGACGGTGCTAAAATGCTGCTGGGGAAACGTAGAATGGCTCGCAACAATATATATTTATAATAATTGTGGGGATTTTACGTCCCAAACCACGAGGGGCGCCGTAGTGCAGGGCTTCAGAAATTTTGACCATATCGTGTTGTTTAATGTGCGCCTAAAAATGCGGCCGCCGCGGTCAGGATTCGATCCCGGGCAGGGTCGTGACAGTGACAAGGACTTTAATAGTCCCGAGGAAATTGATGAAGGGAGGCCTAGGGCTCCCCATCAAGTCGGTGGCTCCACCTAGGACGGAACCGCGATTCGGTGACTCTCGGCGACGGCCCGGGCCATCTGGACAGCCTGTAGTTGAAGAGTGATGTCCTAACGTAGCCAGAATTTTTTTCGCGGGGGGAGGGGGTTGTTTCAGCCATACTTTATGCATGTTCGTGCGCGCGTTTTTATGTGTGGGTCTATATACACATGCAACATTGAAAAATTTCGGGGAGGGTTTGAACACTCCCGCCCCTGATCCCGGGACCTTCGGGTCAGCAGTCAAACACCATAACCACTAGACCATCGTGGCAGGTAGGCTCGCAACAATCTTTATTTCATTTGTGAATCTTACATGTTATGAACGGCGCGACAACACGGAATTTTAATTAGAAGAGACGGAAGAGCTGAAATCTATCTTTCCCCAATCATGGAGGTACATAACAAAGAAAGCAAAACGAACGTTAACAAAGTTCTTCGAAACTATTGCATTCAGATGTAAAGGTTCTTGACTTCTCTTGAAATAAACAGAAGTACGCAGCTGACATCGGTTCGAAGCAGGCAGGTATCCGACGAAGAAGCTTTTCGCAACGGTGTATACCACATGCTGTCTGTTTGTTCTGTCAGCTGTCTTGCATGACACCACGTCACTGTTTGCAGTCGTCCAATGTCACGTTGTCTGCTCGACCTTCTGAACGCGTCGTCAGTTGACTTCGAAGCATTTCGAGCTGATCCGTGAGCAAGCCGACCGCGTCCCGAACTTCCGAACTTGTCAGGGCCAACGCCTGTTCAAGCTCTATACAGACGTTTTCAATGTCGTCTAGTAGAGACTGACCGTCCACGGCACGAACAAAGACTACAGCCACGCCTGTGCACACCTTATAGTGGCTGACAAAGTCCTTGTAGACTACAGCCTCTTTACACTTAGGACACTCCTTGAGGTAGAAAGCACAACTACCGCTTAAGTGGCCGTTAAGTTCGTCGATGCGTCCGGTGAAGTCGCAGCCGCTGTCGACGTTCACACAGCGAACTTTCCTGTGTTGCAACCCATTATTCAATGCAATGTAGCTTTTTTCAGAACTAAGATAGTATTTGTCGATCCAGCACACGGGAGGGACTGCATTGTAAGCAATAGTACGGCACTCCTCGCAGACCATGTGGGAGCACGACAGTACACCTGCTTTTGCCGATGCCACGCCGCACCAGTTGCAAAGTTGCACGTCGTCGAGTTCCTCGACAAACTCGACAGTCTTCCACTCAGTGTGCTCACCGAAGCCACGCACACGGTACATGAATCTTTGGCGCGTATTGTCCATGCCGGGTGTCCGCTGCGCCGTTCACCAAGCCGTCGTTCGAAGCTGCATCCGACGCGTAATTCGAAGGGAGTCGCGATCAGCCTCAAGCGTTTAAACGACACCTTTATCAGAACAAAAAGCCCGATAAGGGGTTCCGTTTACAAAGATATCTGTGCTCGGCACGTCGCCCTCTCTGCGAACGTCAAAGCTGATTTATCGGATATCGCTCTCGCTGCGGCCGGCGCCTCGATTCTTTGCTGCGAAACATACGTGACCTTTGTCAGCTCCTTTGCCAGCAGTGAGGGCGGTCGAGCGAAGTTTCGCTTCCTTTCGGCGTGCAAGGTGGTCGTTTTCCCAGCACCCAGTAGTAGAAGCGAAAACTACGGAATGACGCATGCACCGCTGTAGGTTGTGTAGCCACCGTCCGAGTTGCCGATACTAGCCTCACATCACCACAGCGCAGGTGGGACCAGTTGGATCACACTGTAAGGATATCGGCAGCAAAGTTCCCGCAGGCTGCCGCGTGTTGGATCTTTGGAACACTTTCTTCAACCAAGGCGCAATTTTACTTGGAGCCAATCCCGGCGAAGCGGCTCGCTGTTTAACAAAGATGGCCGGCTGGATGCAGCGGGGCACGCACTGCGTAGTACATGGATTCGGGAGCCACGTAGAAATGAAGACGGTGGAATTTATGGACAAGCTCGAGTGTTGGCAGGCCTGCAGTTGGTGCGGCTTAGTGTGTTTAGAGATGTATCGGCTGTCATGTCGGCACATCTTATGTAAATTGTGCTTAGACAAGTATAATCCCCTGGGTGCATACGTGGTTACATGCTGCGAAATTGGACGAACCTATTCTCGAATAGAAGCAGGTCACCCTGGCGACAAGCGCATACGTTGCGTGTACGCAGGCAGTGGCTGCGACTTCGTTGGACCTCTGCAAAATTTGGACGAACATCTGCGGGATAGCTGCGCCCTGTACATGGCGGCGTGCCATAAGTGCGGAGGCACCTTTGCCCACAAGGACATGCGGATCCATTACCTCGCGTGCGCTGGTAGACAAGGGGTGTTTCTTCGCTCTTCGGACGCTCGTTCCGCGCTTGACAACTTGAGCGCCGGATGCGAGAAGTTCGAGACGGCTGTGACCTCGGCCGGACCGGATGACCGCGGCCCGCTACGGGACACGCTCACTATGGTACGCGAACAGTTAACAAGGATTCAAGGCCAACTGGCTACGGGCACCCCGTGGCAATTGAGGGAGTGCGACGTTTCTCGTCTCGGCAAGTAAGTGCCTCGCTATGGACCATAGCCTCGCCGTGCACAGTGGGGATCTCCTTTCTTCGAAAAGGCTGTCCACGACCTTTCGCTGCACTCCCAGGTGAAAGTTGTCCAGGTTCTTGCGCTCATGGTGGGCGTCCCTGCTTTTTTTTTCTTCCCTCGGGGTTGCTGCTACAACGACAAGCTGTAGTATTTCGCCCAATAAATTGTTCGATTTTTCTCGTGCATCCATTTTCGTTATTATTACGCAGGTTAGTTTGACGGCCACGGGTTCCATCCCAGGTCGCATTTTGAACGTAAGAGGCAGTTTTGGAATAGGGTACGCGTAGATGTCGTTCGTTGCGCACCTATGCTATTTTCGTCACTTAACGTGGGTACCCGAGAGGATATATCGTATGAGGCATGCGCAGTGGTGACAGACGATAACACAAAGCTTTGCGTACCCTATTTTAGAACTGCCTAATGATCCAGTAGCGTGGCGAGAATTTTTTTTTTATGGGGGGGGGGGGTCACCCTTACCTTATGTGTGTTCGTGCGTGCGTTTGAATGTGCGCATGTGTATTACAGTGGAGTGCGATTTGAAGGTTATCGCGCGAGCGTCGACTGGCCAAGCGTCCCAGAGCCGTGGCGGCCGGTTTCGGTACACTGAAAATCAAGATTTGGCGTTGTTCACTCCCTCGTTGGCTCTTCCATGCTGCAAAAGCCACCCTCACGACGAACTCGCCGCCATATATATTTTAAGCTTTACACTCGTTGCGCTCAAGCGTAGACTTGGTTGGCTCTTATCTTGGCGGACGATAACAAAAATGCGGTTTCGGCGCGTCCAATCCCACGGTAATGCCGAAGAATACACTGCGCGCGATACCATTACAGTTTGTTCTCTGAAGGGAAAAAAGAAAAGAATGAATGAATGTAGCCGCAACACTGTAGAAGCTGTTTTTTAAAGGACCCCTGACACCAACAATGAAACCTCAAGATGTTTGTGTTGTTTGATTGCCCTGTATAAGGGGCACTTCTGACCGATTGCTAGTTCCGGACGTTAGCTTTCAGATATTTTAATTTGGTTTTACAGTAAGCGTGAGTGCTCATCTGAGTTGGCAGCATCTCGCGACATCAACACTGGTATGACGTGGACCGAGGCCCCGTGTGACGTTCCACGAGTAAAGAGAGTATTGTGGCACCCGGCGAGGGCTATTGTTCGTCACCCCTCTCGCTCTGTTGTCGAGCTTCTCTCAACGTAGCTCTGGCTGCTTCGGCCAGGAGTGCACTAAAAAAAGGTAAGGGGGGAGGGGGGGCACGCGCTTAACAATACCGAAGCACTTGCATCGTTACATTATTCACCGCGCGCGGGGCCACGACTTGAAACCTACGCTTTCTTGAGTGCACGTGATGTTAGGCGCTCCCCCGCTGTGGGGCGCTAGTTTGTTATGGTATTTAGGCGGGCGTTTCGAATTGACGCAAAATTGTTCTCAGTTAACGACGCTGTCAACAATTACACGATGCGATAGAGCATTTACGATTCGATTTCGGGATTGCCAGGCACAAAGCTACAAGTTACAGCAAAAAAAAGAAAAAAATCCACAGCATATCCACGGGGTGAATGATAATGAGTGGGGCGAAGCTCCGGAGGGAATCATCGGTAAACCGTGAATACTCCGAGTTATTCGCCCAGTATATGATCAAGTAAACACGTGAGAAACACCGTGTATATATTAAACATCAAACTTTTATTTACTGTTGGTTTGCGTGGTCCCTTCATTACAACGGTCCCCCTAGCGTACGTCGCCGCAGTAAATCGAACGATTGCCTTTCACCAATGATACGCGCCATATCTTCCGTGAATTCTGCCCAGTACACCATCAGCGACGTGAGATCGGGCGCGTTTATACTAAAGGGTCGATGAGAGTCATGGCGACTTGCAGCTCACTTTAATGTTACATGTACGCTGTGAATTTTTATTGTTTAATCACGCACAGGAGAAATCTCGCACAGGCACTACCTTGGAGGTCAAAATCCAGTGCCTATATATACGGGGTTGCCACAAGACTTTTGCTGTCAGGGTTCCTTCAAAGGTGTACCGACACTAATCTTCGAAACTGACTTTACTCTGCCACATAAATATCCTGTAGACAGAGACGGTTACGAGCAATTGTGAAGCTCATTAAGGCTGATATGGTATTTTAACTTGACATTAAAGTCGATTTTCGCATGGCGCACCTATTGGCATCGACACTATTATGACGTCAGGCTACAGCGTCAATTCTGGTGGCTTCACGCACCGGTATGGCTAGTTGTGATGACGTCCGGTACCAAAACATTCAAAACGGCCGCTTGTGCGTCACCAACGGAGCCACGTAGCGGAGCGGAAATGTCGCGATATTTTGCGCGAGCATTTGACGAGAAGCCCACACCGTGTTGTGACGTCAGGGTACAGTAGAAACCAAAACTAGCTTTTAAAAACAAATTATAGTTAATTTGACTTGCTCCATGCAACAGTCAGAACATACATTTGGTCGCATAGTCATAAAGTGCGTCAGCTTATCTTTAAACTTAAACTCTAGTGACAGTATAGCTAGAGCTCCTGGTATATATCCGTATAAAATGTAAATAATTCGGGGGGAGGAGGCATAGAGTTTCCTAAAACTCGCTGCGATCGTTCAGCCACCATGGGAATGATGGGTAGTACACGGATTTGCCTAGTCTTCGTACTTGCGGGCTTTGAACGCGCTTGTGGCTTTGTTTATTGCTGTGTTTTGGTGTTCTTTCGGATAAGAGAACGGATCGTTGTGAACTTCGCGACCAGATTTGAACTGGTGAGCCTAAAAAAGTCAAAGGGGTGAAGTGGAACTGCTGACTTTTGCCGAACTTCGTTTTGCGACAAAGCGGATACAGGCGACGTGGAGCCAAACGGAGCCGAAAGAACGAAGTTTAGACAAATCCGTGTACTACCCATCATTCCCATGCTATGCCCATGCTGGCTGAAGCGTCATGCGTTGCGGCTCCCATAGACATTAGCGCCAGAGTTCCCTCTAGTAAGTATTGTAGGAAACTCTATGGGAGGAGGTTCACCCCCCCCCCCCCGTCTTCTAAGCCCATGTGAGGCAAAACGTGAAGACAGGGACGCAACAGAAGAGAACCAGATGACACAAACGCCACCTATCAACTGAAATGGTGCACGGTGACGGTAAAGAAGGGGTACACAACGGATGACTTATAGCCTCGTATCACGTCATCGTTACTTTTCGCTCCAGGTTATCCGCAGGTTATCTTAAAGGGCCCTTCAACAACCTCTGGAAATACAACGAACGAGCACGCTATTCTCGCCTGGCGTTTCCCGTCTTTTCGGCACAATTCCTGACGCCAGAAGTCTGCTCACGTGACGTCATAAGGAAAGAATCTCTCGAGTGGTCCATATACGAGGAATATCAGTTATGAATTACCTCCTCGGTCGGCTCGCTCTAGGAGAGTCCCCTGACCCTCTAGGAAGAGTGGAAAGACTCTCATCCGGAGGATCACGTTACCACTTATAGAGAGTCAGACGACTCTTGCCGGTAACGCTCCTACGGGGGTCAAGTGAGCCACACCGAAGCGTCAAGCGACTCCACAAGTATTTTAAGCTACTCATGTGACCCTTGCTCTACTTTTGCGCGTATAGTGGAGTATTCATTTTAAGCAAGTCCAATAATACTTGCCGTTCTGCCCAGCGACTGTAAAAAAAGAATAGTTCAGTTTTAGCATTATTTTAATAAAACTCGTCAAAACAACACATATTTTCCAGCAATGTTATATAGAAAGCGCGAAAAGATGGTCTGTGATTTCCAATTAAGAAGTTTGGGTATTCCTAATTTATATGCTTCTATGAGTATAGCCAACTAAAATGTGTGACTGTGATGTGCACAGTGTCATATGGTGCTAAATATACAGCAGAAATCGCCATCATGTTTCCATATTTATTCCTTATGATTAAGAATGAATAAAAAATTGGTGACGGCTTGAGGCAGCAGACTTGTCGCTTGCTAGGTTGTCGCTCCTGTCCAGCGTGAGCACCATGAAAAACGGTATCTGAAAAGCAGAACGTGAAAAGCAGAAAAGCAGACTGCTGGACCATCCTACACTGTAAATAAGTTATAAATATATTCGCAACAATATTATGATGAGAAAATGAAATTGCAGCAAAGGTTTGCAAAACCTACACAATAAGTGGTTCACACAGACATAATAAAGGCTAACAACAAAACAACAAAGCACATCCTCCGGCAGGCAGGAGCATGCCGTGAGCGGTTATTGACCGCATGTTTTACAAACGTAACCCATCCTTAAATACTCAGATAAACAGATGCGAGTACTAGGGCCCGAACGACACCCAGCGCGTGCGTACGCCGTCTACGTCGAGATCAGACATGTCATATGCTAGAATTAGCGCACATAACTCCCACAATCACGTACACTCACTCGATTTTGTTATAGCGCCCAATGTCATCGCAGTGTATGCAAACCACGAAAACAGCAAACAGAAACGAGGGAAAAGAGTGCACGCCGGCGGCCGCAACAACGCGCCCCGTCGAAAGTCTAGAGCTTTTTCACTTTACCGGCGAGGCGTGTCCGACTTTAATGACTACCGCGTTCGTTCTGGAAGCCACTGTACTATATCTGCACCTCAAACTACTGTCTTTAAGCCAACAAAAACCATTACATATAGTGCGTCTGAGCGTTATGTATACAGGCTTTTTTTTTTTCACGTCCCCACGCGTGGAAGCCCGCTGCACACTCAAGGTCGATGGAACTGTTATTATGAAGTAGACTAAAGTGCATCTGAAAACGACATCTTGCACCTTCAGTAGTGCAGACACAACGTGCGATCAGCAAGAAATGACCCTCGATAATTGTTTGTATCGCTCACTTTATGGGAGCTTGTACAGCAACGCGCATAACGGTGGTAACTCGTTAACTGACAGATTTAGTTGGGCATCCGCAACAGCCCCGCGGACGCAGGCTGCTGTTGGAAATGGCTGGCGGATAACTTCAGCAAGGCTGCTGCGGACGCCCAGCTAAAGCTGTATAATTAGTACCTACGAAAGCAGTACACTCACCGTTAACTGGCGCCCGTTGTCGGTATCCGCAGCTCCATGAATATTCAGCCCTCCAAGCGTCACTTCGTGCACGGAGCCGGCGTTAACACCACCGAAGACGCGCGACCAACGCAACCACGCAACGCATTCCAATAGACCAGGAGACTGAGACGACTGAGACAACTGAGAGAGAAGAGCGGCACGCCACCCCGGCGCCAACCCCGTCTGCGTCGCCGAGCAAGGCGCCACAACGGCGCCAAAGGGCAAGCGCGCGATATGTATGGCGTAAAGCCAATCGAAACGCGCTTCAGGAGGGTCCAGTGACTCCTTCCCAAATGCGAACTCTTTTTCTCTGCCTGTACCTTCCAAAAGGAGTCAGGTGGACACCCGAAGAGAGTCACGGTTCCATGACCCTCTTTTGACTCTCTTTTTTCTTAGAGTGTATCCTTGTACGCAATGGCCACAGAAAGAAGGCGGGTCTTCTTCCGCAGGAGCTGCAAGAGCGCCACGAACGCTTTGTAATCATTCGCCACATCGCAGGGCCCACCTGCGCAAAGGGCTTAGTTTTGAGGTTTCGCTGTGTAATAAACGCTTGCTTTTGGCGCTAAATTCATATTGCCACGCACGCCTATTTTTTTATATTGATGTAATTGGGTTTCCTCCACAAAAACTTTTGCCACCGCTCGGCACAGGCCGCGCCGCTATCATAGCGGCGCGGCCTGTGCCGAGCCGCTGTGCCGAGCCGCTAAACGGTTTAGGAAACTTCACGATTGTCTTAGACCATTCTGATAAGATTGCGCGCCCGACCGGAGTAGTTGAGTTTATTCTGGTGATAGCGCGATCCCCGGCGATAACGCTAGAGTTTACTGTCATTCATGTATAGCAGGTGACACGTTCCGTCGACGATCGGACTACCGATGGCTGACGACTGTGATCGACGCCATCAGTGTACAGCATGTATTGCTCGCACGCTGAGTTTGTCATTTTCTAGGCCCAAGTTCACCGACTGAAGAGTTCCGTATTTGCCAGTGTTACAGCAGCCTTGTTCACCGTCACAACCCCGTGACAGCATTGTACTAAGGAGGCAGAGGGGAGAGAGCACGGAGAAGTGCCTAAACACCAAGTTCTTCTACGACAGTAATGAAGACAGACGAAGGCTTCCACGCATACTCGCAAGGACCGATGAGTGACGCAGAATGACGAGGTTAAAAATGATATTCCGGGACATTACGTGCAAAACCCGCAATACGATTACTTGAAACACCGCATGTGGGAGACTCGGGATAAATTTTGATCCCCTGGGGGTCCTTAAAGGGGTCATGAACCACTTTTCCAAGTAATGATCTAATGGCCTCAGTATCGGAGTGTACTGCCTCCTGAATCGATTGCCGCAAAAATTTCTCGAATCCGTCAAGAATCAGCGGAGTTACGGGGGTTTGGCGCACGCTCCCAGCGCTTTCTCTCTTTTCTCGTGCCGACGAGCGCACTGGAAGCTAGACAGGGAGGGATGGCATGGGGGAAAGAAGTTACGCCAGCGCGCGTCATGAAACGCGATCGCTCTCCCGCTGTGATTCGCTTGCGCGAGTGCGGCGCCGGCAAGTGGCGGCATTCCGCGGCAAGAAGCGCATCTGATCCGAACGCCGCTCTCGATTTACGTCGGCTATCGGCCAATAAGCATGCTATGTCTTTGCGACGTACAGCGGACAGACTCCCCGCCCACCGACGAGAGTGAGAACCGGCCTCTGTTTGAAAAGAGGGTGCCTGGGGAAACGGCAACTTCGCGCTCCGCTTGTGGCCATTTTCGGCGCGCACGACTGTAATATTTGGCAGAGCAGTTCATAGCCGTGTCAGCTTTCCGCAGGATGTGTTTTTTCAATCAGCCCAAGGGGTGCTTCATGACCCCTTTAACGTCCACCTAAATCTAAGCACATGGAAGCATATGGAAGCTGGAGGACTGGTGTTAGGGTGAGGAGGAGGGAAAGGAGGAGGTGAGAGGGTAAACCATAGCATAACCATCTACAAACGGGTCCACTGTTAAAGGGAACACTTGCGTGCAGGGCATTTTTGGATTTCGCTTTCTTACAAAAACATAGTGGCTTAAATTTGCATAAAACTACAGGTGGTTTTCAGTTCTGCCTCTTTTTGACAGACTCGTGCAGTGCATGAACAATGTTTCCCTGTCCACTTGGTGTTAGAGGGCCAGCAAAATGAAAGCAATATTTAGAAAACCTATTTTCCGTTGTAAACCAATTTAATTACACACTAGTGCTGGGAGGTGATCTTAACATAGATATGTTGAGCGACACACATAAACAGATGAGACTTTCAGACCTTCTTGCTTCCTTTTTCTTAAGAAACGTAATTACCATTCCAACACGTATTACTGATACCACTTCTACTCTATTAGACTTGTTTATCACAAGTAGTACAAACAGTACGTTACAAGCAGGTGTCCTGCGTGCCCCGATAAGTGATCATTTGCCCATATATCTAGTCATAGAAAACATAACCAGTGTAAGGAGTCAAATCCTTCCTGCCGTTCACTTTCAACAAATTAATCCGCGAACGCTATCTTCTTTTAGAGAGGAAATTTGAACTCTAAATTGGAACAACGTTCGGCTGATCTTGCTTATGATTGTTTTATTGATACTCTGTGCTCTGTGTATAAAAATATTTTACTTACAAAGCTTTAAAGAGACCAAAACGGGCGCGCAAACCTTGGATTTCTTCCGCAATACTCAATATGATAAAAGAAAAAAAATAGGTTGTATCAAGAGTTTCTGATAAAGCGAGACCCGGATAAATTTAAAGCTTTTAAGGTATACAGAAACAAACTCACTAAACTACAAAAAACAAGCTAAACGCGATTATCACTTCAAGATGTTTGACGGTGTCATTGATTCTAAGCAATTATGGAACAAACTTAATGCTATTATATCTACCAAACAAGTGACTAATGATATTAGTGAGCTGGTGATCAAAAATAAAATATACAAGGGCGGAGTACTAGCAAACAAATTTAACGAGTACTTTACCTCACTAGTTGACAGTAGTCATAATTGTGATTCATCAGGTTATTTGCCTCCTGCTTTAAATAATTCTGTGTTTGCTAATCCTACAGACGCGCAAGAGGTCATCAGCGTTTTTCAACATTTCAAATTGAGTAAAAGCGAGGACATAGATGGCTTAAAATTAGAACCTATAATATACATTTTAGATCTCATATGCGCCTGCTTAGTACATATTTATAATCTCGTGTTCACCACTGGGCTGTTTCCTCAGAGAATGAAAAACGCTAAAGTAACGGTTATATATAAGGGTGAGGACAAAAGCAATTTAGGAAACTACAGACCAATTTCGATTTTGCCAGTTTTCTCTAAGGGGTGTGAAAAACTTATTTTCATTCGGTTATCTAATTTCTTCAATAAACACAACATTATTATGCCTTCACAGTTCGGTTTTCAGTCAGGCCTCTCAACCGAAAGTGCCTTACTATACCAAAAGGAATTGATTCTAAGAAATATAGAAGCAAAAAAAACTTACCCTAGGAATATTTCTAGATTTCTCGAAAGCATTCGATAGAATAAACCATGATATTATGCTAGAAAAACTTGACTGTTATGGAGTTCGCGGTACCGTTTTAGCTTTAATAAGAAGCTACTTATCTAATAGGAAACAATGTGTATCAATCAATCGAGAGCTATCATCATCCATGAACGTTAAGAATGGTGTACCTCAAGGTAGAATTTTGGGACCCCTATTATTTAATATTTTTATCAACGATATTGTACGTATTGACAGCTCTGCAGAATATGTAATCTACGCAGACGATACCAGTATATTTTTTTCTGGGGAAACGGCTGATGACCTCATTGTTTCTGCTAATGAAATACTAAATAAAATATGTGCCTGGACTGTGGCAAATTCTCTACACATTAATTGCTCTAAAAGCAAGGCTGTACTGTTCCGTGCGAAAGCCAGGTCATTTGAAACGTCTCACAAACTAATACTTAATAACGTTGAAATTAAACTTTGTCAAACAGTTAAAACTCTCGGTGTCCATTTTCACGAACACATGGCATAGAATTACCATGCCGAACACATTAGTCACAAACTTCGTAAAGTTTTAGGTGTGTTGCGTCGATGCCAGAACATACTACCTGTGAAACAAAAAAATATTAGTGTACAATGCTCTTTTTTCTTCACATTTACACTATTGTCATCTGGTCTGGTCTACAGGCTCTAAAGCATCTTTAAAGAACCTGGTCGTGTTACAAAAAATGCCTTGCGGTGCATTGAAGGTGTATCCTATAACGCACACACTGCTTCAATATTTGCAAAATACAAAATTTTAAGAATTACCTATTATTACGAATACCAGCTTCTGTCAGCTTTTAAATCAGAAATACGCAGAGGAAGTATCTTTTTACGCACCTTGGCCACCTTGCAACCAAATCCTGCCAGTCGCGTTACTCGGTATACGGAGACTTGGCATGTACCTTGTCCTCGCACAAAATATGGATTTGAAACACTACGTTACCGCCTTCCAAGTGTGATGAACAAATGGAAACTAACAATTGATAATCTGCGTATATTGTCTAAAACTGAAATGTTAAATCGGATGTGCTGAGTGTTGTAAATGAATGTTGGGTGATTTCTGTAATGGTTATTCAGTTTTATTCTTTCATACATTGCTTTGTTATGAATATTTTTGTATGTATTTCAGAGTTGTCATTCTATTATTTGCTGCCATGGGCCACATGCGTGTTTCTTTTTGTATTGTCGCTTTCCGCTGCCTGTAATTTTTGTAATTTTTGTAAATTTGTAGTTTAGATTTTTTCTGGGTGAAGGGGCCAGTCAAGCTGTGAAATGCAGCTTTTTTCCCTTCGCACCAAACCACGTATACAGTGTATTTTCGTGTACTTGTCACGTGGTTGAATAAACTCAAACTCAAACTCAAACTCACACTCAAAGGTGCTCATTGGAGTGTTCCTTTTAACAGTCGACCGTACTATACAGTCGCCAACAAGCTTAACCCGAATGCTCCACAGCGTGTCCTGAAAAGGTTCGATCGACGCCAGCGCCGCGTATCTTTGGGTTCCGTTGCCAGGATGTTACCAATGCATGCCGACATACTATCCAAGCATACCGAGGTATTATCTCGGCAACAACGCCCAGCGCTTTGCGGCTGGCATCAGTCAAACCATTCCAGGTCACGCTGCGGAGCGTTCGAGTGAAGCTTGCTGACGACTGTATACAGTAGAGGATAGCAAGAGGTGGAAAAGAGAAGTGGGGGTGAGGAGGAGAGATGATGTGAAGGTTAGGAGGAGGGAAAGGAGGGAAAGGATAAACAAAGAAATATGAAAGAAAGAGGATGATGATGATGTAGACAGGGATAAAGAAAGCTGAAAGAAGAAAGATAAGAAGCTCAAGATGAAGAACGAACTCAATCTGCGTTGGCCAGGTGGTTACGCTGAATTCCTTGCAAGCGCCGCTGTTTATTGAGATTTCACACACATGGAACTGGCTTTAATATTTTTGTACTGAGTTGTACGCTTCACATGAAGATTGCCAGCTGATGCTGTAGAAGCTATAGGTAAGCTGGAAAGCGATGCCGGATAAGCTACATTGACAAGCTTTAGCTAAGACTGATGAGGATGCGTGGTTGAAGACCCGCGATTCATGAAACAAAACAGCAACCCGTGCTCTTACCGGGGTACCTCCAGTCGATGTGGGCACCGTCGAAAGACCACTGTCCCAGCCACGTGGCGAAGTTCTCGGCGAAACCTTGCAGCGACTTCGTGGACTCGTCGGCGAGTCTCGAGTAGTCGCCGGCGTCGTTCAGGTCGCCGCCAAGCCAGCCCAGAACACGAGGCACGTGCGGGTACAGCGACTTGTCCGGGAGCCCGTGATCCATCGTTGGCTGTGTCACGTTAAAAAAAAAATCATGAGCCCTTCCCCTATCGGGAAAATGGGAGCAAGCGCAGATTGGCGCATGCGCGCCTGACATACCACCTTTCTTTCTTTCTTTCTTTCTTTCTTTCTTTCTTTCTTTCTTTCTTTCTTTCTTTCTTTCTTTCTTTCTTTCTTTCTTTCTTTCTTTCTTTCTTTCTTTCTTTCTTTCTTTCTTTCTTTCTTTCTTTCTTTCTTTCTTTCTTTCTTTCTTTCTTTTTTTGACGCAGTTGGCATCGTGCCTAATGACTCACGTTTCGGCGCCGGCGCCGGAACGTGAGAAACGGCTGACCACCGCACGATCGAGAGAGCATCAATTATTGGAAAACGGCTCATACAAAAGTTCGCCAGGTGGTGGCGCTTGCTCACCATCTCTGCTGTTTACTTAGATTGAGGCGACGTGGCGCTGGCTTTCTTCTTCTCATTATTATTATTATTATTATTATTATTATTATTATATTATTATTATTATTATTATTATTATTATTATTATTATTATTTAGCGGTAATTGTATGTAATGGGAAATATCAACTAAGGCATAAACAAGTTCTCCTTGAGAACGTGCTACCTGTTTGGAGAACACTCCCGCTTTGTCGACGTAGAACTGTCCGTACGCCACGTCCGTGCAAATGCGGTAGAGGTCGTCCAAGACATTGGCAGCGTCGGGTCCCGCCTTGTACAGGCACACCAGGCGCCGGCGGCGGACGACCGGTAGCTTCAAGTCGGGCTGCTTTCAAGGCATACGCAAGTGGCTTAATCAAGGCCAACGCCCTAGATGTCTCATCAAACGCGAAAGGTGACCGGCGGCAGCGTCAACGCGAGTGACGCAAGAAATCGTCGTCACGCGATGACGTCACTATGACGTCACATATTCGTTGACCTTTAGAAATCATGATCTTGTTTGTTTTGCCTGTAATTTACATTTGACATGGTTTATCTTTCTGTCTGAAGGAGATATAGCGTGACGTAACGTGACGTCGTCATGTGACGTCACGTTATGTGACGTTATATCTCCTTCAGACAGAAAGATAAACCATATCAAATGTAAATTACAGGCAAACAAACAAGATTATGATTTGTGAAGGTCAATAAAATGAAGGTATACCAGAATTTTTATCCTAAAAAACGCCAGGCCTGCGCGGAAAGCGCAGCAATGTCACAGCGAAAGCTGGAAGAGCGGCCTTTCTAGAGCCCGTCTCTTGGGGAAACTAATACAAGTACACTTGCAAGGTACCCACTACACCATAAATCACAATTTTGCGAAGTAGGGTAGTACCCACTATGCCATTATTCACCATTCTGCGGAGAAGCGGGGTACCCACTACGCATCTGTAAGGCATTATGTGCACTTTGTTGATGCTGTAGCTGATGACAATGGAGAATTATGGCTGAGATCTTTGTAATGGGTGGGAAGCTTTAAATCATCCACTCGTTTTGCAATTCGCATTGTGTGACGCCAGGTTGCTATTTCACTCTTCTACCACTCTATATTACATCTCTTAACGCGATTTCTTGCCCGACACGACGCTTGTATAGGGGCCTTTCGCGAAGGAGTTACAAGCACAGGCATGGCTCTGTGGTAGAATACTCGACTGCCACGCAGAGAGCCCGAATTCAAATCCCGTCCAATCCTGGATATTTTTTTTTTCTCATTCTGCGCGATAGCTCTTACGAACGCCGACCGGCGGCGGCAGCGGGCAACTAAGTCACCAAACTCGGCTGTTGTTGTGATCTCACAACAGCTTTCGCTGTAAAAAAAAATGATACATCAGTAATGGTGAATATTGTTCCCGCAAAACATTCCACTCTCATATACTGACGACCCAAATGGTGACTCATATTATTTCTGTGTCCCAATCGGTCTTTATATGAACACTCTCTTGTCGGATGCAACTTAAGAAATTTGCGGCATTCCCTCCTCAAAAAAGGATGCACACAAGATTACACCAATAGGCGCGCGCTCCAGACTGACGCCATGAGCCTGACGGCCGGTGACCCCTCCTTCTGTCTGCATGAGGGGGACTACTATTTCGGTGCGGAAGCGATCGGCTGCCGCGCTTCGGTCGTCTGGGGGGGCTTTTTAGGTTGTAACTCCGGGCTTATTAGGTTGTAACAACAGTGTACTATAGTTACAGGAATAAGAATGGCGATGTGAGCGAGTTGGTTTACGTTCATGGTGAACTTCCACACTTCTGTGCTTCGCGCTGCTCATCTTCATCATGTATAGTTACAGGTTAGGTATAGTGTGCTATAGCTATTACTCGCCATGGTGGTCTAGCGGTTATGGTGCTCGACCGCTGACCCGAAGGTCGCGGGATCGAATCCTGGCCGCTGAGATCGCATTTTGAAAGGAGGCGAAATGCTAGATGCCGGCGTACTTAGATTTAGCTGCACGTTAAAGAACCCCAGATGGTGGAAACTTTCGAAGCCCTCCACTACAGTGTCCCTCATCATCATATCGTGGTTTTGGCACGTAAAACCACAATAATTATTATATAACGCTGATGCATAACATTTCTACGTCTCGTGCGTATACCTGGTCTTTAATTCAACACTCATACACTCGCCTTTGTCAAGCTGGCAGGGCCGTTTCCGCCGGCCAGCGTCAGTGACGTGCCGATGACGTAATGACGACGGCGGACGCAATTGGACGCTTGCTCGTGGGGCAACTTGTACGCAAGGACTGGTTCGACGGTCTCCAGCGCTTCCGCGGCCATTTCGGCGGCCGCCTCGCCGGCGCCGCGCACGTACGGCTTGAGAACGGCGAGCGCCGGGAGTATGACGATCACGAGCACGGCGCTCAGCGCGAAGATGCACGACTGGAGACACCTGCGACGGCATCATGTACGTAAATCAACCAGTAAATCATCAATCGACTAAAATGCATAACTGCAGCCACCTGCGACAACGCCGAGCATACCATCCATCCATCCATCCATCCATCCATCCATCCATCCATCCATCCATCCATCCATCAATCAATCAATCAATCAATCAATCAATCCATCAAACAATCAATCAATCAATCATCATCAATCAATCAATCAATCATCAATCAATCAATCAATCAATCATCACAATCAATCAATCAATCAATCAATCACAGACATGAACCACTGGAGCCACCTGCAGCAACATTCGACACACCAATAATCAATCAATAAATCACGAACATGACCACTGCAGCAATCTGCGACAACATCGTCCAAACCAATAATCAATCAATCGATCAATCAATCAATCAATCAATCAATCACTAAAAATTCACCATTGCAGCCACCTGCGACAACATCGGGACACACCAATAATCAATCAATCACAAACATGCCCGACTGCAGCCATCAACGACAACATCGGGTACACAATCAATCAATCAATCAATCAATCAATCAATCAATCAATCAATCAATCAATCAATCAATCAATCAATCAATCGACTAAAACAACGTTGAGCATACCAATAATCAATCAATCAATCAATCACACCACCACCATCATCATCATCCGCCAGACGCCTGAACACACGTACGCCTTGAATAGACCGATGTCACCGAGCATACTGCGCATGCGCAAGCTCGACGACGACTGACCGGCCGCCATCTTAGTTGTAGTTCTCGGAGCGCTTGTGCCGCTGCGGTTTGCAGGACTCTCCGATCAACTTGCGCCGTGTGAAGAAAATCGACTTCGATCAACATCGCATGTGCTTGACATTACTACTCAGACCTTCTAGGTAAGTGTTTCAACGAAGCTTATTCTTTCTTACAGCGTAGTTTATAAAATATCACGCTATATTGCACAGCTGTAGCGGCCGGATCGGCCCGGCATAAACCGACGAGCCGGCGTGGTCTTTCCGTGCATTTATTCTGAAACAGAGAGGTTTGTGACCCTGAGCTGGTCGTCAGTTAACGTTTAGATTATGTAAGTGGTGTAGTCAACGTAAGGCAATGTAAAGGTAGTTGCCAAAGGCTGTATGGGCCGCTTCGCGGAAGTGAGAAGCATCGCGCTGATCGTATTTCGCTGCATTAGCGACGGGCATTTGCTAAACACATTCCGAGTGTGGTGCAGTTGGAGCTTTCCGAGCACTGAAAAACCGAGCAGTAAAGACGCACGGAAGTGCAGGTCCGATATGTTGTCGCTGTGTTGCGCGCTCGATTCTGCCGTTCTTGTAATGCGCCCTTAGCGGTCAGCTGATCCCGCCGATTACGCGCGCCTACGTACCGTCGCTCTGACCACCACCCAGGCGATACGCAACAAGGAGAAATATAGGAAATGGAAAGGCTGCTTTACATATTAGATTATCGTGACGCGCAGCCGAGAACGCCTGTGTAGTGGGTGGCGAAATGCCGATTTGTCTAGTTCGCTATCATGCAGCCGTCTCTGCTGCATCGGTCATCATGGGTAGCTAGCCACTGACTGGAATGTGCTAAGAAAAATTTGTCGCTCGCGGAGAAACGTGCTCGCCCAAGCACTTGAAATTTTACGGAGCCGTAGTTCGTGCCGCGTTCGTGCTGCATCGGTTATCATGGGTAGCTAGCCACTGATGGGCATGTGCTTTAAGGGCTAAGAAAAATTCGTCGCTCACGGAAAAACGTGCTCGCCCAAGCACTTGAAATTTTACGGAACCGTAGTTCGTGCCGCGTTCGTGCTGCATCATCATTCCTTTTGCATTGATGGTTATTGTGTATGGATAGTTTGTTGCTAGCACTTTCCAAAAGCAGCTACGTTTTCAGTGGAGCTTTGTTTGTGGAAGACGACCAAGTTAGCACTTTAAGCAGCATATGGCTGTGGGAGTTAGCTGCATGTGTGCTGGTCCTCGTAGTGTGGTCATCTAAGAGTACGGTTGAAACAGTAAGAATAATCACGCCATATAAACCTTTGGCTTATGAAATTTTATTATATGACAAGCTCATAAAAGTGTGTTAGCACTTGACTATGGTAGGTTGCAGTATGCTAAATATTGTTTTGTCGCAGGCCTGTATATCGTGATCATGGCATGTAGACCTATAACCGACAACCAGGAAAAGTGGACCAGTCAGACAAAGTCACTGAACCCATTCTTTGGAAAAGAACACATCTATAGGTATGTACAACATTGTGTTAAAATGGAACCAATTTATAAATAAGCCGAGACATGGGTTAAAGCTTGTTTTTCAGTGCGTCCCCTTGCCAGAACACATAAGTAACCTTTCTTAGGGTGATTATGCCACCACAAAATGTTTGTTGACAAATAACACCTATGAAATTTCTCCTTCAAGCACGTTGAGGAGCAAAATTATGACATGGCAATGAATGTAGAAATAATCTGAGCCTTTCGGAACAATAACGAAAATATGAAATAGTATGTGCCAACTTTTTGAATGCCACGGGGCTTTTAAGACAGACAGCATTCGTTAACTTTCAGCTCTTGCACGCAGCAGCTTGACTTAAATGACATTGAATTTTCAGCAAGCACATCCACAGAGTGGTATAAACATCTGCATGGCACATATCATTACCTAATTATTTATTTGGACCTGTTGTAGCATCACAAGGACATTTTTTCAGGGAGGTTACAGAGTAACAAACACCTGTATACAAAAAGTGCAGTGCAAGAATTTAATATTTTACTACAAAGATGAAAAAAAAGGGATGACAAATAGGAAGGATTTGAACACAAACAAAACTGGAAGCACAGAAAGAGAAAAAACAACTACATAATAAACCTACAAAAAGGGGCAGGTCATGAAAGCATCCGGCAAACAGTCAGTGTGTGCAACATAAAACTGCACTTACACACTGCAAAATAATAAGCTTGCTTAACGAGTGAGTGCTCCAAATCTGCTGGACATGCCAGGTAATGTCCTGTCATGTAGTACCAGAATGTGTCGCAAACTATGGGAGGCCTACTATCAGCAAACAGTGTCTGACACACGCGCATGATTCCACTTAATCCTTCAGCATTCCTCAAAAATGTGAGAGTTCATAAAGGCACGTGGAAACCTGCCAGCACACTGCGAGTTTGGAGTAAGCCAGTTAAGTCTGTGACATAATAAAAAATCCTCACACTGGTCTTTTCTCATTTACTGAAGCGCTGCTGCGTCAAATGCTGACGTTTCAGACATTCTCAAGGATTGAGCTTTCACTCTGACAGAAATTGTTTGCCTTCTGTGTTCCCAGTTTGCTTTTAGTGTATTCTAGACATAGGTCGGCAAACTCACTCATGAGTCAGCTCAGTCCAACTCACTCAGACTCAGATCGAGCCATGAGTCTGAGTTTGAGTGAGTCCGGGGGAGTAAAATTTTCGTGAGTGTGAGTACGAGTGAGTCCGGTTGGGAAAAAAAATTTCGTGTGAGTGAGTCCAGTTCAGGAAAAATTTTGGCAAGCCTCAGCCTGAGGGAGCCCTAAGCGCAATATATAAATTGTGAGTGAGTCTGAGTGAGCTCCATGTTTTTTGCCGACCTATGATTGCAGATATATAACTGTGTTTGCAGTGTTGAGCTGCGGGTAGGTGCTTGTCCTTGGTCAGTAGCTTGTTATCGCTTATGCTTTACCAGCTGGATTGATTCATTAACTCAGTTGTTCAGCACAGTACACTGTGACAAAAGGCAGAGAGAGAGAGAGATACTGTTTTATGAAGCTTGAGGGGTCATTTACCACACAATTATAATCTTTCAGAACAGTTCTTGAACTCCAGTTATAAGTTGCAATTCCATAAAAATGGTATTATTCATTTTATTTATCTTTCCAGGTGTACATCTGCACTCAATAAGTTGCACACCATATGCTGACATTATAATATTTCATGCAGGTACATAGAAAGCAAAGGTGCTCAAAAACATCGAGATGCTGGGATACGCCTCTTCACTTCAGGACATTTGCAGAAGCTGCAGTTTTTGGAAGGCAGTGGTGCAGAGACCGTTGTACGTGCAGAAGTGCTAGCTTCCATGACTACTAGGACCCTGTACAAGGCATCCATCAAGTTGTATAAATGTGATGGTGAGGTAGTTTCGGGGAGCTGCACCTGCGTTGCAGGCAAAGGTGCAGTGTGCAAGCACATCTGCTGTGTCTTGTATGGTTTAATGTACATTGCACAGCATGATCTGGCATCTGTGCCAGACTCTCTCTCGTGCACAGAGACAGAAAGACAGTGGTACCACCCCAGAGACCCCAGGAAGGTCACGGAAGATTTTGAGAATGTAGTCTTTTCCAAGGACACCTGCGACAGGATCAGCTGTGCACCAGAACGACACCAAAAACGAATTCAGTATTCATCTTTGAAAGCAGACAGAAAGGTGATGAAAACACCCAGCCTGATAAACTTGCATGGCAATCTTAAGAAATGCGGCCTCGACTGCTTTGCCGACATTCTCGAGGCAAACGACTTCTTGCCCGTGAGAATTGCAGAAACAGCAAATTGTGCTGAAGAAGACAAAGGAATGCCGAAACGATGGCTTGATGCTGTAAAAGCTGGAAGTGCAGTCCAGTACACAGTTAATGACGTGAATGCTGTGGAGAATGCCACAAGGCTCCAGAGTGGATCACCCATGTGGCATCATTACCGGAAAGGAATTATAACTGCATCATCGGCGCATAGAGTGTACACATGGGTGAATAGTACGTGCAAAAGAAAGATGGGGCCCCATGATGTGCGCTCTCTGCTAAGCACTATCATGGGTAAGAAAGTGCGTGCTACTTATGCCATGAAGCGGGGCCTTTTATGCGAAGACAGCGCAAGGAAGGCCTTCCTTGAAAAAAATAAACAGCACGTGGACATCGACGTGAGGCAGTGTGGTCTTTTTTTATGCCGCAACCATCCTTTCCTTGGGGCAAGCCCAGACGGAATCGCTACATGCAGTTGTTGTGCACCACGCCTTTTGGAGATCAAAAGCCCCATGAGAATTGATGCATTTTGCAAGAATGAACTGCGTGGTGGATGCCTCAAAGCCAGCAGCAGGTATTTTACCCAGGTGCAGACACAAATGGGGGTTACCGGTCTGAAGAGTTGTGTCCTCTTCGTGTACAGTGAAGAAAAGTGTGTGCAAGTTCCTGTACTTTTTGATGAGGCATTCTTCACTGAGCTGGTGAAGTGCTGCAAGTTTTTTGCTGACCAGTACCTGGTGCCTTATTTCTCTGGAAATTGGCAGCTTTCTTAATCAGTGTAAATTTACTGTTCCTCTTTGTCATCCCTTTCTGCATGATTTATATTCTGCTGGTGTATGATGTACTATGCGTAATCTCACTTTAATGACGTGTGCAGAAAATTATCCTCGGTACTAATATATCCCATGTATCATGTATCTGGCCGAGGAGTGGCACAAAGCTGCTACATAGCAGCTCTCTATCTGTAATAATAAGTGTTGGGGCTTAATGTCCCAAAACCACGATATGATTATGAGACACGCCGTAGTGGAGCGCTCTGGAAATTTCGGCCACTTGGGGTTCTTCAACGTGCACCCAAATCTAAGTACACAGGCCTCAGGCATTTTCACCTCCATAGAAAATGCATTGTGTAACACAAGAAACTGCGAACATGCATCGTTCAAGCTGGTTTATGCGAGGAATACCCCAATGACGTTCAGTGCAATGTGGCCAAATGTCACCAACAAAGCCAATCTTGATCTCACAATTTATCTACAAATGAGCCAAAGAAGCAAGACTGCTTGCCCTCCTGCATATCAAGACCCAACAAAGGATTGACACTCATTACTTCAATGTTCAACGATGCCACAAGGACTACCAACTGGTTTGGATTATGGACCTTGATACGACATAGCGAGAACCATTTGTGATGGTACTTAGGACCTTGCGATGTATGTGGACATATTGGTGTACTGGACTATGATGTCATGCTTGGTGGCATGACGGAAGAACTGTTCCTGCGTGCTACCTGAAGTTTGCCATCTGCTGCAGCCCATGCGATTATTTATTTTTATGTGACCTGCTCATATTACCACTGCTCAGCACAAAGCATGTGTCTTGCCACTATCTCTGTACTGCAAGTGTTTTTTGCCTGCACTGTGAATAATATATTTTCTCACCACAAGTACACCCCAATAAACAACTCATTCTGTACTGGTTAGATTGTTTGCGTCTTCACCGACACAACCACGTGAACAGTAATTTTGTTTGAAAGAAAAACCGTAGAAAAAGCTTTATTCCTAACTGTAGGAGGTCGAACGTGTCTTCGCTTTGAGCGCCTAAGAATGGTTTTGTCTTTCGTTAAAGTTTCAAGATGTTGAGACACTTACACTAGCAGCAACGTTTAGATAAAGCAATGAAACTGTACATAGGAGAGTATTCACTTTATTATTCAGAGGGCATTAACGCATAATTTACAAGAGGTGGACAGAAACAAAGTAAACACAGTTATCTTGTACTGGCATAGTTCAAGCAGCTCATGAGCACAGAGGGAGACTGTTGGATCATGTGTGGGAACACTGATAATTTAATTGTACGCTGAAATTCTTTCATATGGCAGCCACTGGTTCAACATATATCAAAGAAGTTATCACACATGTGCGTAACGTGCATAGCAGTGCGTAAACCTTTCCTGCAATCAACAGTGCAAGGACATATTGATACATTAATGCAAGACATCACTTAGGCAACGAACAGTCCCTGAACATCATTGCTGACAGTCTCTTGAAAGTGCTGGTCACTGTGCCATCACTTTCACAAAACAAGCAAATACATCACTTTCCTTCTAGCGCATGCCCTTGTTTGATCATGCAGAAGTATTCAGATGTCTGAATGAAAAAGTGCTAGCTAACTGAAAACATGTGAGGTTAGGACATGAGTGCTAATCTCGCATATTAATAAATACAGTAAAATCTTGTTAATTTGAAAGCCATTAATTCGTAAAATCAGATAATTCAGGCGCGCTCTCTGGCCCCGGCCAGCATAAGTGTTGTTTAATGGAATCAAACCCTCCTTAATTCGGTCATGATTGGCCGCAACCCGGTTAATTCGGACGATTCTCAAAGCGCACCCCACACGAAGCACCACAATCGTGTGGTGCAAAGGAGCGACAACAGTGTTCGCAGGCAACCGAAACGAGGTGGTGCAATCTGCATCACTACTGCCATCAGCGTGAACTGTATGGGAACAATGTTTCCAGTTAATTTTGAGGTAGCACGTTTCGGGTTAGTGAAGACAGGAAGGTCGTGAGCCGCGGTTACATTGTAGACAAGGTCACAAGTGGCGAAAATTACTGCTTTTAAACTGCTCTTATGAAAAGTGCAGGATTTACTTATTCGTCAAGAAAATAGAAGTGTATTGACATTACACACACTTAATTTTTTTTCTTGATACTTTCGATAATTCAGAATTTAGTCAATTCGGATATTTTTTTCGGTCCTGTGAGATATGAATCAACAAGCTTTTGCTGTACAAATTTTTACGGGAAGATCAAGGAGCAGAGACGCACACAATGGAGCCACTGAAACAAGAGTTTGGCATTAACTTTTGACAATGTCTAAATTTTCCTGACCATCTCAAAAAGCAGTTTTTCTAGTGTTCAGCTGGGTGTAGTTTTCAGCAAAGGTGAATCAATGAAGTTAGACAACAGGGCACAGATCTGCCACACTTAGTTGAGTTGTTCAGCCATACTGTTTGGGAAAATCTGTGATAGTATTCTGAAGGTTTTCACCCTCCTGATGACTCTCTCAACATGTATTCGCACGCTTGCGATTCGTCTTGTTTCCTCTTCGTCTTTTTCTGACAGCTGCGGCCGTCCACCCATAAAAGGAGGAATGTTGAGACCTAACGAACGTGTCTTACATTCATCTGCAATAGTGAATCCCCTATCGGCCATGATGCTGCGCCCAGGAGTGAATTTATCTAAGATTCCACAGTGATTGGTCAAGGCCTTGTCCGACAAACGGCCAGGTGCTAGGTCCGAGACAAATGTCACAAATCCGTTGGGGCTGCAAACAATCAGTCCCTTGGCGGTATTGTGCTTCTTGTACAACGAATACGTCTCACTTTGAACGCGAAAAGATGACGGTGTTTCAATGAAGATCTCTGTGCAGTCGAGGATACCGTCCACGGTGTTGAATCCCTTGGAAAGGAAGGCTTGTGGGCGATACTTGTCACACAGATCTGGTGGCATCCATGTGGGCACCTGCATCATGCGATAAAAAAAAAGCTTCTTCATTCCACAGAACCATGTTTGTGTGGATAACACCATGGCAAAATATAAAGCATCAAAAGTACTCACTTATATTCAATTTAAAATATGCCTTAAAACTGAATTTGTGAGAAGCGACAACATGCAACTCTCCCGAACTGCTGCTCTTGTGAACAGAGCTCGGGAAGTCAGTCTACATTTTCATTTTGAAGCAGTGCAACAAATAGGCACAGAGAAGTGAAGACACGAGTGCCGACACTTGTACAATATACGGAATGATGCTTATTGTTTATGGCGTTTTTGCAATAAGCTTTGTTTCCCAAATAATTAGTATATTGGCACATATCCATTTCGTATATAATTTTGTAAAATTTTCCTTAACGCTTCAGTTAAGAGAGGACTGGTGTCATCCCTTCTTTATACATTCGTGGTCCGCCTCGGTGGTACAGTGGCTATGGTGCTCGGCAGCTGACCCAAAGGTCGCGGGTTCGATCCCGGCCGCGACGGTCGCACTTTGGTGGAGGCGAAATGGTTGAGGCCTGTGTACTGTGTGATGTCAGTGCATGTTAAAGAACACCAGATGGTCAAAATTTCTGGAACCCTCTACTACGGTCTCTCATAACCATATCGTGGTTTTGGGACGTAAAACCCCAGATATTATTATTATTGTACATTTGTGACACTGCTACATCATTACACTTGCATGATTACATCCTTATTTTCAGTTGACGTTGTGCATAAACTTGTTTGCGGTGTCACGTTTTTATTTATTAAACTTATTTGCATTGAGGAAAGAAATACTCTACTGCATCGCAGCACAAAAATAATGACTTACATGAACCAATATGACAGCAAAAGCTCACAAGTAACGCCCTTCCCACAATTGCCAACCAGCCGCTGTGAACGGCACGCATGTTATTCTTAAGTCACATTTTCAATATTTCTGTCCACTGCCATGCAAATGAGACACAAATTATTTTCTGCTGAAAAGAATACATCTAAATCGAGGCATTCTTCCTACCTTCTTCATGCGATCAGACATATGGATCTATGGAATTAGCAACTGGCTTATCCATAGAGCTAGATTCTGTAGGCATGACACCTTTCCCTTCCAACTTGAACTCTCGTATTCTTTCTCTGAAAAAAAAAAACCAGTCCAATCTCTGGATAATTTGACAACCAAGATCAAGGCAGTTTCACTCATTCTGTATAGGCACAACAAGTCCAAGCTTCATTCGAAGAGCATCACGCATGGTGATCATGGTGCCCGCGCAAAACTCGTTGCAGCCACCGGCTAACCGTGGTGTCAACCAGCAGCCATACGCTCAGGTGTTCCCTTTAACAGTGTATTGCTGTGTACATGCATTGTGTAGCTGAAATAGCACACATACACTGTTTAGTTGGCAATATTGTATTGCAGGCTGAAATCTATCGTATTCTCACAACACATCTTGAAAGTGCCTACGAGTATCAATAACTTCAGACATTCCGTTAGGTTGTACCACACCATGGACTAGACTTTTTCTCACATCAATGTGAAAATAGGCGTCTTTTTATACAAATAACGTAGTAACGATGATTATGTGACTGTCAACTTAAAAGTGTTTTTGCATACCTGGCGTAGCTTGTTGTGTAGGAAGTCAAGCCAGGTTACCCATAGGCGGGACACCGTGCTCTCCGACACATCAAACCTGTAAATGAAGAGAGACTTCCACAATGTTCTGTCTTGTATCATATTAAAACAATGCAAGAAGCAGCTAGAAGATGGAGGGTTGAAGTGACGGGCACTCGTAGGAAAATTGAAGAGCCCCTAAACTATCTCCTTTATTTTTTAACATTTCAAGTAAATGCATGCATCGAATTCGGAATGTCACAATCATCGGTATCAAACACAGCAGTACCATGTGCCGCAGGTGCACCACAAAATAAAAATAAACAATGCAGTGTTCCTCTCTGGGTCATTCGCCATTCCCAGCATTGGTTGCGACGTCACCAGGAGAACCTGGTCACGTCAACAGCAGAAAGAGCCCGTTTGTCTGCCTGCAAGTATGTGTCCTCCCTGCTTATCCTCCTTGCTCAGCAAGTAGGAACCATCAGCCAAGAGAAGAGATGAGCCAATGTACGGGGTGTAGCGAAGGAAAGAGTGAAACGAGCGAGGGCCGCATTTAGATATCAAACACGCTTAACTCCACTATTACAGCATTACTTCAAAACATTCTCAAAGGAACATGTTCGTTGTAGTCTCATGTGCAACTGCAACAACACAACTAAATTTCAACCACTGTGTGGATTAGGAGTCCTTTAACTAGTGCCATGGGAGGCACTTGTCGTTCAGGGCAGCAGCTATAGAAAAAAGTCACTTTGTCGAAAAACTAAACTCCAATAATATTCCTTGTTAAGTCCTATCCTTGCATTATAGCATGATAGTTTACATGTGCATGTTGTAAGCATTATAAATTAATGCAAAAGTTACAATGATGAGAAAACATGTTGCATTTCCTTTGCACCTAAGGAATACCACTTCATTTAGAGAACATGTATATTTGAATGACAGCAGAGAGGTTGACAGTCAAGAACAGGGTTAGCTCACCTGAATGCAAGGTCGGCTCCGTCAAGTCCCAGCCGAAGTCTCATAAGCACAATTATTAACTGTGTCTTGAGCGGCAGCAGAAACTTTCTGTCTTCATTTGCAGTTCCTTTCATATTCCAAAATTGCAGGCTGTTCACGTCGTCTTCTAACAGCGACCAAAATGCCTCCAAATGCAGGCGTGATGCGAATCCAGTATAGTAGCGCAGTCTCTTTTCGTTCTGAGCCAAGACATCGTATTCAAACTCTGTTCTTTTTGTTTTGGAGGCCTTTCTGAGGCAACCACTCAAACGTGATATTTCAAGCACCAAACATCTGTTCTTTTGCTGAAGGCGGTTATACAGCCTTGCTGAATCTGCATTAGCCTTTGTTTTCTCCTCTAACTCCTTCTTCAATGCAGTAATTACTGCTTTAGCTTTTTCTAGTTCCTGCTCAAGATGGTGAATGGATTCTTGCTGCCTCTTTAGCAGATCATTTTCATTGTGCTCATGATATGTATATGAGTGTTCTTCGAATGTATCACAAGCAGTGTTCTCAGTGGCACTGCACAAGTCGGTGCTGTTTTCATCATTTGATGTTTCCTCGCTGTGTGGCTGTTGCACTTCAACACGGTTGGCAGGTAGAGTGCGCTGTATCAGTGGAAAGTAAAGAAGAAATCTCATTACATAAAGAAGATATTTAAACAGCTATAGCACTGGCAAATTCCTTTAATGGGAAAACTCTGCCACAGCAAATCATTCTTCTCCAAGGTGTATAGAAAAAGTAGCAGAAATTCGTGTCAACACACTGGTGTAATGAATAAATAATCTACTTATTTGTCACAACGTACTCTGTCAGCTGCTACGTTTAAATTATGTGCATGCTGAGTGATGCCTTGCCATAAAAAATGGACTTTCATACCTTCACTTGAATTTGTCGACGCTTCTTTATAATTTTTTGCTTAAGTGGAAAGACTGTCGGTACCCGAACCATATACGTTTTCTTCCCTCCTTCGAAGTGTTCGCCGCAAACTCTGTGGCCTGTTGTGGGCACGAACTTTGAGAACCTGCAAAAAATGTCGTATTTTTTGTCCTTTTGTGGTAAGGTGGTGCAGTGGCATAAATCATGGGGATTTCTGACACCCCTTGTGTTCGTGCATGCCTTGCAAGTGCCTCCCAAAGCACTTTCAAAGAGCAGAAACAAAGTACAAAAGTGAAAGCTGCTTTCTCTTTCAAAAAGCACTGAAGAGTACGAACTTTCCAAAATGTTACGGGGTGCTCCTGATGTGTTGCAAATGTTTATTATGATTGGCTTTAAATTAAAAAGTAAGTAAACAGTTGACGGTAAGTAAATGTTGACAGTTTGGCGGAAGCCGCTGATGATAAATTGTGAATCTGATTGTCAGGCTATGGTTATGTTAATTATAAATAAGTCATCCCAAACATAATGACGCTTTACAATGCAAGAAAGTTTCCAGGAGTGAATCGTGGGAGGCTACTATTAACAGGTATACATGCTGGGGAATGAAGCTGAAACGTTTGTTCACCGAGCCCCCCTTCCCCCCCCCCCCCCCCCCCCCCCCCCCCATAAAAAAAAAGTACGATTTTTCTGGATTTGCGCCACTAGCGTGGTGGGTGGAAGTTTGTGGAGCGGATTTCTAACCAGCGACTCGCTCCGCGATTTGCCTAACGTGAGCGTCATCAACATGCACTGCGCCGAGTAGGTGATCCCGGTGATAGTGCACGCAAGAGATCGTAAATGATCAAGTGTAGGCTAAAATCAAGTTTAAAAAATATCGTCACAAATTATTACGAAACATTTGCGATATGGGCATGCTGACAGGCTTCCTCTGTTATATGCGCGATTAATACAACACCCTGAAACAGCCTCTGCCGTAGCACTGATGCCTAATGAAACGCGCATACCATAATCGCATCAATATTATTAGTCTCGCGTTCCGGATAAACACGCCGCACAAGCGTTTCGAACGCCGCGCGCGCTCTCCTGTTTTGTAAATGTACAGCACCTGATACGATTATTCTTTATATAAATATACGCGCGATGAAATACCTTTTTCAGCATAGGAAGTTCGGAAGACGCCGGCCGACATGGCCAGACTGTATCGCGGCTGTGACATGAAGGTATCTGCGCTTACCGTGGAAAATACACTTTTATACGTGCCTCGCTACACTTTATTTTAAGTCAAGTCGATCGGCTAATCTGAACTGAGTAAGCTAAATGCCCTAACGCAGCAAAAAACAACAAAAGACAGACTTACTTGCCACGCTGTCCAGCTCTGTTGATACGCTGCAGCCAAAGCTGCCGAAGCTTCGTCTCTTTCGGGAACACGTAAAATCCGAGGCCCTTTCGTTTCGAACTGTTGTTGAAGCATCCAGGAACACAACATGTGAATCCACCCATCGCGGAAAATAAATGAAAGTTAATAAATCTCACTGCGGTGCGGCCCGCCGCAGCAACGAATACACGGGCGCGCGGACGGATGACTACAACTACCGGCATGCATCACGGCAGCGGTGGCGTAGTGAAACTAGCTGGTGAGATCGGTCTTGCGCCTTTTCCTTTCCTCAACCTCTCCTCCTCATCCTCCTACGCCTTGCAGCGTGTCAGCGCATGACTTTTTGACGCCGCGCCCTCTCCCTGGGGAGAGAGAGGGCGCGCAGCTTCGCGTAGCCGCGCGCCCTCTCTCCCCATAGGGAGAGGGCGCGGCGCCGCGTCAAAAAGTCACGCGCTGACACGCTGCAACGCGTTCGTGTGTTCAGGCCTCGAGATGCTTAGGTTTTCCGAACTATCGTTCGCGTTTGCGGTAGAATCGGGTTGCCGGGACCGTATACGTGGGCTGCCTGGATGGTGGCGTCATCTGGCGGCGAAGAACTCAACTAGACCAAGACAGGATTGTTATCTCGTAAGCAAGTGAAATTCGCTTCGTTGCTGGCGTAAATTTCCTGCACCTGTATAACCGTGAACACGCTAGCTATTTAAATTTTCTTTCTTTTTGCATATACACTCAAGGAAAAGAAAAAAATCTGTCAATGAGACATCGCGGTTATACGAATTAGAATCAAAATGTCACTGCCACCAACTTCCGGTAATTCGGTATCACGCTGCTGTCAGTGCGTATATACTTTTAAGGCGAAAGCCTTTAATGGCTCATACTCGCGGCTTGCGTCCGTCCGTCCGTCTGTCCGTGCCCTGGAACAGCTGTGGCCTTTCCCCCTCATACTCTCTCAGCAATCACGTGATGGCACAGCGATGCGCGCGGTAACGCTCCTTCGTCAGACGTCTCGTAGCAGCAGTCGAGTTAGTCGGATGGCTCCCAATCGGCCCGGTGATGATTCCACGGCAAGCGGTTCGAAGAAGCTAACCAAGAATTCGGATTCCAGCGACACGAAAAGCCAGAAGAAGAATGGAGAGGGGGAGAGGGGGAAGCGTAGGAGAGGAGAGGGCGATACATATCACGTACTGTCGCAGCGCATTGTCTTTAGGGAGCCTTCATGTGTGCACGCCCCCTCCGTTTTTAAGACTGGTTACACACTATTACGACGGGGACGAACGGGTGCCGCTATAAGGAGCTTCGCCCCTAAAACAATATGGCTGCCATTGCAAGATGTGTGTCCCCCTCGTGAGTTTTCTGGGTTTACGCCACTGCACAAGAAGCAGTAATCACGCAAACATTAAAATGACGCAAACACAAGCGTTGCCGGTGACCAAGTACAAAAAGCTGACCAGCGCTTGTGCTTGCGTCATTTTTATTGTGTGCATGATTCTGTCTTTTGCGCGCCGCTTCATCAATATCATGACTCACCAACTATAGTCGGTAACAATCTAAGCATAAATGTAAGCTACGCCCACTGCCGTCGCTGTCCCAGCCAGAAAAAATTTACATACGTGCCCCATCCAATGGCATTTACTCATTTCCGTGACGTCAAGTACTCCTCGCATATTCCAGGTAGATGATTTTCCCGTAAAGACACATATTCGTGTCGCTGGTTATCGGTCGAAACTTCTAACTTCCTGGCAAATTTCAGCAAATATTCCGACATCACTGCTCGGGGAAACGTGCTATTTTAAGTAGGGACGACGAACTTTTAATTACTAATATGCGTAGTATTTCCATTAGCAGAGAAAATGTACTTATGGTTATAACGGAAACAGCCTAGCACGGCTCTCTTGCTCATATGATTGACAGGCGCGCCGCAGTACTGGGGGCGGAGCTTGTACTTATTCTTTGGCTGTAAATAGGACTCCGTGTTTTCGGAGTTTACTTTTCTTGAAATTCGGAAAATGCTTTTCGGAGTATATTTATTTGGAGAAAATTCGGCGTTTGTTTTTGCTTTATAAGTATGTGGCGATGTGTCCTTATTAATCTCATTTCCAGTTGTTGCTGATAATCCTGTTTCTCCATCCTTTAATTTTTTTCTCACCTCCTGTTCAGTTACCCTGTTAATAAGGCTGTTGATGTGCGCTGCTGGAGTACAAGCTAGACAAGCTGCTTGTCAGCTTTTTCTCCCAGCCTCCCTCATCTTCTTAATGAAAAATAAGGGACCTATTATTATTATTATTATTATTATTATTATTATTATTATTATTATTATTATTATTATTATTATTATTATTATTATTATTATTACTATTTTCAATACTCCGATATCTTAGACGAAATGATATCTGGACATGAAAACATGCGACCACACTAAGTGTATTCTAGATGTTTGGAGGGTTTGAACGCACAAACACATGTACATACAAGCACAGATACTTGAATACAAAACACCTACGTTCGTATTCCAACCTTAAACCTTGTTGCAATAGATTCAAGCATACTTTACGAGGTTGCTGCTGCTGAGGGTGGTGCGAGCATTTCGATTGATGATTCCAAGCTTTGAAAATGTCCTTTGAACGTAGAAAATACACTTTTAAAATCGGAGTTTATTGAATAAATCCGAATTGTCAAAAATTTTACCGGCGAGTGTTTTTCGGATTTATCCGCAAACACTGAGCCCTAGTTGTAACCGACTGTAGCCCATCAGTACATATTAAGTGATGACAAAAGATCTAGGGTTTCAAGTGGTGACGTCATGACTCACGTGTTCACCCGCACTGATGGTCGGCGCCCAGTGGCGTGTGGTCTGGCCTGTCTCCCAGCAGGGGACCGTTGACCACCGGCTACCGGCCGAGGGGTCACGTGGGCCACGCTGCGGTGGTCCGAGGCCGCAGTGTCCGTGGTCCGCGTTGCGCTAGTCGCCGCGTCTGCTGCTGCGAAGGCCGAATGCATGTTCCGGCAGCTTCAGTGTTGCATTGTGAGGCGTGAAGGACTTGTACAACAACAGGCGACCTGTGCCTCAATTCGTTTTAAACCATGCCGGTTATAAACCCTGCCCACCGCCGGTGACCGCCATTTTGCCATGGCGTGTGTGACGTCATGTGCTGCATGGAGCGGAGCCGTTGTCTTCTTCCGGAGTTTCAGCTGCTGCAAATCGTTCAATTTCAATGCCAAGCTGAAGAAATAGCTCGATTGCACGCGCGGCTGACCACGGAACAAAATCGTTTTACGGAATGCAGACGCTCGCTCATCAAGCAACTTGTTACGTCACGGCTCATGAGTGCGCGAGTGTTGCCCGACTCTCAGGCCGCTTGCGTGTTTGCAAAAATATTCATTTATAAATTAAGTGCTCGACCAAATGCGTTATAATTTCACTAGCTTGTTTGTGAACGCACAAGGATGATTCCACGTAACGCAGATATTGATAAAAAATTGGTCATCATGACCCCTTTAAAGGGACTGACAATCGATTTTTCTCGACCCAGTTTTTTACGGCGCAACGTAGTGGTTGCGCCGAAAAAGTGGCTAGGCCTGGGGCGGTTGATTCCAAAAGCGCGTGCATAATTTGTAAGAATTTTTCGATCTGAGAAGCCACTAAAGATGTTAGAGTCCCTCCTCCAGCAACGCTGAGAAGCGATACGATGCCCGTAACCCTCCTCGCAAACTGTTCATTACGTTCAACGTTCTGCTTTCACAGGAGTGAGTGCAACTGGTTAACAACCTTCATTTTGACATTTTCAACCGTTTTTCAATATAAAAAGCAGGCGCACTAAGTTTTCCGAACACTCGTTGTCACGTGAAGCCCATTTACCGCCTCGCGAGCAGGCGCTCCTCGCACTATTCCAATTCGTCGGCAGGCGCCGCTAGGCCCTCAGCTAACAACTTTCATGTTGCCGCTCATGAGCATCGGTTCATACGTCTAGTGAAGGCGGCGCCACTGTTCTAATCAGTACAAACGAAGGTGTATTCTCACACTTTAAGTTGGAAAATATTATAATAAAAAAGTGTACTGCATTTCAACAGTAATATAGAAACCATTAACCAGTAAAAGTAACCAGTATCACGAGACCAGTAAATGGTCTCCTGAAAGGGATCGTATGCATCTTCGCTTTTTTGCCGCGTGGGGCGCCAACTGTCATTTCCCGCAACATTATATAGTGTAGAAGTAACAATATAAATCTGCCTTTAATGAGAAAAACAGGGTTTGTTCCAGACAAAAAATTAAAATAAACCATCTTTCCATTAGCAGGGTTATCTCAGTTGGTATTTTGAGCAGTTGACTGTCCCTTTAAGGAAGCTTTACCTTCTCGTGTGCGCCTTTTGGCGGTCGGGGTCGACGGGCTCTCAGCGGGAGCCGCAGGCTGTTTCATCCGCTGCAACAAGTCGGTGCTTTTCCCGGCGGCCGAGGCTTGCGTCGCATCGCCTTCAACGGCGCACTGACGCATCTCCATCATCGTCGTATGTTCGGCGGTGGCGTCCCGGCGTTCGGCCTTTCTCGCACCCTCCGCATTCGGGTGATGCTCGGCCGCTCGCTCGAACTGGCCCTTCTGAAGATCGCGCACAAGGTGATAAATACAGGATGTTTCAGCTCATTTGCGCCAAGCACAAGTGCATAAAACTTAAGGACTTTTAAGCACTTTTAGCACTGTTAGGTGCATACCACTTTAGGGGCCTGGCTTGTCGTCCATCCGCTGTCACATGTCGCATGGTCACGCAGTGCTCAATACAGGCCTAAAACAAGGCTAACAATGCAATGCCTAAAACCAGCGCAAAATGAACTAACAATGTCGAAAATAGTATAAACGACATAAATAACCGAGAAATAATCGCAATAATTTCCCTGAAATCGCGAAAAACGTTTCTGAAACATCCGGCTGATACCCGCGCCGCGCGAGAGAGGGCGCCACCGCTTCGGCAAGCGCGCGATTGCCAAGAGAATCGCTGGGTTGCCCGTGCTACGCGCGTTCTCAGGTTTCAACGTAGCGGAGCTGCATTAAGTGCAGGATTTAACTACACCAAGACCAGGGGCGTAGCCAGGGGGGGGGGGGGGTTGGGGGGTTCGAACCCCCCCGAAATTTTTCAATCTTGCTTGCCTATATATACACGTACACGTACAAACGCACGCACGAACATACATAAAGTATGGTTGAACCCCCTCCCCCCGAAAAAATTTCAGGCTGCGCCCCTGACCAAGACCCACACAAGAGCGACGCTTGTGCAGGATTTAGCGCGTTATTTAGAACTGCACCAAGACCTACACAATAACGACATTAGCGCTGGATTAGAGCACATTTTTAATTTCGTGCACTCTAAAGAAAAACTGCGGAAAAAATGAGAGGGCAGTTACCTTAGAATAGATGAAATAATCCGACGTTTCTCAACAAGCGTTACAACTTTTCTATTGAATATTGTGCGTTAGAGTTACTACTTTTAAAGAATAATTAAGCAATCTTTGTTAATTGCCCAGCTTGGCGGATTGGAAGTCACCTTAGCATCTATGAAATATTCCGACGTTTCAGAACGAGTGCTACAACTTTTGTGTTGAATATTTGTCGCTAGAGTTACTAATTAAAATGTTAAATAAGCAATCATTATAATTACCCAGCTTCGCGGATTGGAAAGATATCTCGACATGTTGCATACGGCTCAGGACAATAGTGGGCCAGTTGGACACCCGTAGTGCATATGTTTGTTTTTGTAATACTAAGCTCAAGTTAGCTGAAACACCCTGTATATGGAGTAACGTTTAGTCGGTTACAACCTAGGAACAAATGTAGGCTCCGCCCACAACCCCTTGCTGTCCCACCCTGAAAAAACTTGCATAGATGCTCCATCCAATTGCATTTGCTCATTTCTGTGACGTCAAGCACCTTTCTCGTATTTCATGTAGGTTGTTTTCCCATGCAGACGCGTGTTCATATCACTGGTTCTGGCAGGGTTACCAGGTCGAAAAGACGAAAAATAGCAGAGAAATTTAAAAAAATTGGCCACCATCCCGCCCTGCGAAAGTGAATGCCCAGCGAAGCCGTATCAAACACCACACATGCTGATGGTGGGGTATGTTTTATTATTACTTTAGAGTAATGGCAGGGATAATCGCTTTGTGGTCGCCGTGGTAGACCGTGATTGGTTCGGAGACCATATTCAGCAAGACGAATTTGTTAATTTCGTACAGCATTGTATTCACACTGTTGTTCTGGTGTCCTATTTCTCTGGTCTACCCATGTCAGTCTTAGAATGAACTGAATGAGTTGTTAGACGGGTCTTCCTTTTAATTTGAAAGCGGGAAACACACGCGGGGAAAAGGAAAGGGCCGTTTGACGTCATTCGAGGCTCTCGCGTGAAGTGCAACGCCGCTGCAATCTTATCTTTACCGGGAACACGTGGAAGGGTGTTCCCATTGTTCACAGGCGCCTTATCATCCAGCATGCCGTTTTGATGCTTATTTTGTGGTTTCCTGTATCCAAACGAATACTGAGCTTTATGCTGTATGCCTAATTGCAAAGAAAGATATGCCGTTTGCCTGCAATTGTTAAAGGGCCCCTAAACCACGCAGAGGTCGAAATGTAGTTGTGGCGTTGCAGTTGTGTGTGAGCCTACAGCGAACGCGTTCGTCGGCTCGTCTGTCCACCTCTCCAAATGCCCTTCCTCAACGTCCGAGGTGAAAACGCAAGGAACGCGCGCATCTGCTAGCCAGCACTGTGCGAGCAGAGCAGCACGCGAGCGCGAGCGTCTGTTGGTGGTTTAGGAGCCGGGCGTTTTGTTTTTAGCCCACGGAGACGAAACCGTTCCCGGGTGGAGGTATACAGCTTCGCTGTAAAGCTAGCCGAAAAGTAGCCAACTTGAGCCAAGTGCAGTAGAGGTAGCCAAAAGTAGTCATGCGTGTGTGAAAACAACCGCGACGTTTTTATTTAAATGAGTAAATGCAATAGCCTTATGGTTGAAGAAGACTGAACGTATCCTTCCTTCTTCAAACTAGCCAACTAACCAAAGACCGACTTGGGGCTCTACCCTGTGCAACAGCTTTCTCCCCCCGTGTCTCAGCCACGTACCCAAAAGCCTTCTTTTGTGCAGTGCAAGCGCCAAAATCGATTTCAGGTGCTGGAAACAAGCCGCAGTCGCCATATTTGGACACCGCATACTCGAAAGCCAGCGGCTGCGACATTGCAACATATTCATAGTTTGGTTCAAATCGAGGGAACAAGAAAGTAGCCAAAAGTAGCCAAGTAGCCAAGACGTTTTTTTCTGCCGTCACTGGCCTAAAGAAGTAGCCAAACGTGGCAACCGTGGGGGTCGAAAAACTTGATCATTAAGGCAAATTTCAGCAATATAAATAATTGTTGGGGGTTTAACGTCCCAAAACCACGACATGATTATAAAGGACGCCGTAGTGGAGGCCTCCGGAAATTTCCGTCACCTGGAGATCTTTAACATGGGCCTCGAGCACTATCGCCTCCATCGAAAATGCGGCCTCCGCGGCCGGGATTCGATCCCGCGACCTTCGGGGCCGAAGTCGATCACCGTAACCACTAGACCACACGGTGGCAAATTTCAGCAAAGATTCCGAGATCAGTCCTCAGGGAACCGTAATATCTTTAGTAGGGACGAGGAAATTATAGTTAATAATATGGCGTAGCATTTGCATAAGCGGACAAAAAGTGCTTATGGTCACAACGGATACGACTTAGCACGACTCTCTGCTCATATGAATGACAGGCGCGCCGCAGTTCTGGGGGCAGTACTTGTTGTAACCGACTATACAAGTAATTACGCGCTGTGGTGGTCTAGTTGTTATGGTGCTTGAGTGCAGACACCAAGGTAGCGGAATCGAATCCCGGCCGGGGCGGCCGCATTTGGACGGAGGCGAAATGCTAGAGGCCAGCGTGCTTACATTTAGGTGAAAGTAAAAAACCCCAGGTGGTCGAAATTACCGGAGCTCGCCCCCACGGCATGCCTCATAATCATATCATGGTTTTAGGACGTAAAACCCCAACAAATACAATAACCTAGAAGTAATTGGCTAACTTCATTATACAACCTGACAACTCAGTACAAGCGCCACCCACAAAACGGCGTGTAGCTCACAGTGAATCCGACCAATTCGATAAAAAAAAACTAAAAAAATAAGCCAGCCTCGCACTAATGGTGCCAAGCCTGAAGGAAGAGTGGAGCTGAGCGACCTGCCTTCTTTCCCTATATTTCTGTCTTTCTCTCGCTTCTTCTCTTTCTATTTGTTTATTCTATCTCTTTTTTGTCTCTGTTTATTTCTATTTCTGTCCTTCCCCTCTATTTCTTTTTCTTTCTCTCTCTTTCTATCTTTCTTTCTCTTTCTTCCCTTTCTTTCTCTATCGCTCTCTATTTCTCGCGTCCTCTTTCCTTCTATCTCTTACTCTCTCTCTCTATTTATTTCTCTCAACTTCTTTCGCTCTCTTTCTTTTTCTTCTCTCTGTCTTTTCCTTTCTATATCGTTCTCTCTCTGTATATTTCTTTCTTTGTCTTCCTTCCCTTTCTGCCTGTTTCTCTATTTCTGTTTTTGTTTCTCTTCCCCTGTGTACTCTCGCCCATAAGAGTTATTGCATCCCACGCCGGACAAATCGCCGCGCGCGTTCCGCGAGCGAAGCAGGTGTGAAGAAGAGGACGAAGAGAGCGCTTACCGGTTCATGAGAATGATAGTTTCATGTTCGCTCTGCACTGACTTAAATATCTCCGCTGTTAATAATAATCGCTGTGGTTTCACGTGCTAAAGCAATGATAAGATAATGAGGCACGCAGTAGTGAAGGACTCCGGATGATTTTCACAGGCGTGATCTCACAGGCGCGTAACTGGCTTTAATTTGGGGGGAAGGGCGGGGGCGGGGGGAGGGGTCACATCACAGAGGATAATAATGCAGCCTACAGGGAACTTTCGTTGACAAGGTGTACATGATACGCACCTTGTGGCCCTGTTCGAAGAGGTGTACCGGCAACCCCGGCAGCGCCGGCAGTTCCGGCAGCCAACCTTTGATCGCATCGTGTATGTCGGAGGCCAGACCAGCGTTCCCCTTGAGGTAGGGCTGGCCACGGAGCCGGACGTCTTGATGAGGCAAAGCCTTGAAGCGTCTCTTAGGAGCCGCCCTCCTGCGGGGGGATGACGCGTTACCCACGAAGTGTTTACGTCCCCACCAGAGTTCTCCCCAGACATTTTGTGGGGGTGGCCACTTTCAAACGGGTAGGGGGGTGGGGTGAGGTACAGATATTAAGTTTCATAAGTTTAATTTCGATAATATCAGGTTTAAATATTTTAAGAAATGCCAAGCGCCTGTCATTCAGCTGTTCAAGAGAGTCGTGCTTGGTGGTTTTCGTTCTAACCGTAAGTACTTTTTCGCTGCTAATGTAAATACAAAGCATATTATGAAATAAAAGTTCGACGTCCCTTGTTAAAATGCCTCCTTTGGCTGCGCGGGGAAGTCGTAATCTTTGCTGAAATGAAAGTTGAAGTTTTCGACCGAAAACTGGTGGCACCAGCAAGTGCCTGTATGGGAATGTCACCTACTTGAAATACGCGAGACCTGCTTGACGTCACGTAACTCGACATTTACAACTGGATGACTCATCTATGCAAATTCTCTCTGGGGGGACAGCGACGGTTGTGGGCGGAGCTTACATTTATTATTAAGTTGTAACCAGTGGCGTAGCCAGGGGGTGGCAGGCCGGGCACGCGCCCCGAACGGGTGCCTAGAGCGCAGCTCTTAGGGGCTCGTTCCTGCGTTGAGCGGCGTCGGCATCGTCGTAACCGGCAGAGTGAACGCGGAGCGCATAGAAGGATGAAAGACAGCGGTAGTGAGGAGAGCGCGAGGAGTAGACTTCGACAGTGGCGAGACGACAGGTTCCGCGTCGGCCACCTGCGGCGCCACTGTATTGCGCCATCGTGCGGTGGCCGATGACGTCGTCAATAAGGTATGCTGTGAGGGCATCCATCGATACCATATATGGAAATGAAGCGCTGCATGAGCGGAGGTCTGTCTGCGGCGGCCGTTGTGGAACGCGCCCACGCGCTGCCTTCCGCGGTCTCCCAGTTAGTGAAGCAGTCTCTTTACGCTACGTCTGCGGCGGTTGATGCAAAATGGGCTGCACGAAATTCTCCGCGCCAGTCACGCTACTCACGGCGTGGTATGCAACTGTACATACATACATGTCTCTCTCAAACTGTTTGCCTCAACTTATCGTAATATGAAAACACCTAAACAGCTGCGCTCAGAATTCGCATTAGGCAGTATCGTAATAGTCGGCGATTTTTTTCTTCCATGGGACACAGAGCTCAAAATGACACCCGACCACACTTGCCTGCCCGGCCCCCACTTCAGATCAAGGATGTGCCCCCATCGAAACAAATTTGTGCCTTCGCCACTTGTAGCCGACGACTTGTTCTACGTTGGTACCACTTGTAAGCGGAACACCTTCGGAATAGTGCCACTACTACGTTCGAGGACAGTTGTTCCACATGAGTACCACTCGTAGGCTAAACGGGATTGCCAAATACATTCTGTTTACTTAGTGCAATCTATGTGGACCACTATAATTGACGCATAGTTCCTAATGAACTGTTGGCGATGACTTGACTCGTGTGCAACGCCTTCGGAATAGAGCCACTATTACGTTCGAGGGCAGTTGTTCTACATGAGTACCACTTGTAAGCGGAACGTGCTTTTCATATATTCCATTTACTTAATACAAACTATGTGGAGCAATATTATGGACTTACAGTTTCTAAAGAAACTGTGGGCGAAGACTTGGATCGTGTACGACGGCTTCGGAATAGCACCACCTCTACGTCAGTGGACAGCTCTTCCACGAGAGTACCACTCGTGAGCAGAACGTTTTTTTCAAATATGTTCGATTTACTTGGTGCAATCTATGGGGAACAATATTATGGTAGTATGGTTCCTAAAGAAACTGCGGATGACGACTTGCCTCGTGTGTAGCAGCTTCGGATTGGCACCGCCGCCAGGCTTGGATTTTTGGGCGAGCTCTTCCATATGCGTGGCAGTGACCATGGTGGAGTCACTGGCAGCAGGAACTCCCGACGGCGCGGCCTTAGCTGGCGTACTGCGCTTCGGCATGGGCGGAGGAGGCATTGCGAAGACACTCGATTGTTCTTGTTCTTGTTCACCTGCAACTTTGGCTCACACCCACTGCGGGGGATTGGCCAAGACTTGAGTGGTTTTATAAATGTTATAATTCTTAAGAGGGGAGGTTACAGAATAGAAAAATTATAAATTGGTTTGTTCTTCGCTTTCTTCTCGTTCTTGTTCCTTCTTGCTGACTCATACCCATTACGTGGTTTCTCTTGTTGTTGTCCTCTGTACCAATGCAGGAGATTGGCCGAGTAGTGGGTGGATCTCTCAATCATTAAAGAGAAAGCCTTAGATGCCTCGTCAAGCGCGAAAATTGACCGGCGTCTCGCGTGGGCGTCAACACGAGTGATGCAAAAAATCATCACGCGATGACGGCACTGTGTGACGTCATCACGAAGTCACTGTGACGTCACGTGGGGACGTTATCACATAACATCATTGTTTGGTCAAAGGTGGGCCGATCCCGGAGGCAGTGTAAAACAACGTGAGGTGCAGAAAGCTAACGATGTCTCCGACCCTGGAGGCCAGGGGCGTAGCCAGGGTGTGGGGGTTGAGCGGGTTGATACCCCCCCCCCCCCCCCCCGAAATTTTTCGATTTTGCATGTGCATATATACACACACACATACAAACGCACGCACGAACATACAAAGATGATGGCTGAACACCCCCCCCCCCCCGAAAAAATTTTCTGGCTACGCTTCTGCTGGAGGCAGTGCAAAACCACGTAGGTGCAGACGTAGGTCGGCAATAAATATGGAGCTCACTCAGGCTCACTCATGAAATATATTGCGTTAAGGGCTCACTCGGACTCAGAATCATCAAAATTTTCCTCAACCGCACTCACTCGCACTCAAACTCATCAAAACATTACTCACTCGGACACACCCAGACGCAGACTAATACTACATCTGTGTGTGAGTCAGTCCGAGTGAGTCGACTCATGAGTCCGTTACCGTATAATTAACTCTTTCGACTATCGTGTAAACGCTCTTTAACACAAATATATCGCATAATCGGTGCTCTACTTGACGCCTTTTGATCTCTTTCCTTGAAATACGAATTATCAGTACTTGTAATCCAGTAGGGACATTTTTATTGAGAGATGACTCACACGAGATATTGTTGTCAAGAATTTCATTGAAGAGTTTAGGGGGGGGGGATCAAGTTATCCGCTACTCGCAACTCAATACATATTGAGATGGTGTATGAACGCTAGTTCGTTGATGTATCTGTGAGTACACGTGAGTATAAACGTAAACCGACATAAGGCTGATAGTAATGCTGAAATTGAATAGTTAGGGCCATGGCTCGACAAAAATGTGGAGCTCACTCATTCACTCAAGAAACATATATATCTTGCGCTTAGCGTTCGCTCGGACTCAGGCTCACCAAAATTTTGCTCAGTCGGACTCACTAGGACTCAGAGTCACTAAAGTTTATCTCAAACGAACTCACTCGGACTCAAATTCACCGAAATATTACTCACCCGAACTCACTCAGACTCAGACTCACGGCTCGATCTTAGTCTGAGGGAATCTGAGTGAGTCGACTAGAGTGAGTTTGTCGACCTATGGGCGCAGACAGCTTTCGGAGGGGGGCGGGTGAGGACCAATACATCCACTGAGAAGAAAAAGAAGATGGCTTTCGCCTTCGAGTCGACAGAGGCGGATGCATAGGAGACCATGTGAGTTTTTTTCGTAGGTTAACTTTCGTAGATGCTATAGTTACTAAATAAATTGACTTTAGTTGCCAATTATCAGTAATTAAATACTTAAAGGCGGCAGAATTTAGCAAGGCATTCTTTTAGTCTCATTGATAATTTCCTCAACTGCAAAAGAAAATATCCCTGTGGGCGTATCACAAAGTAAAGGCCCCAGAAGAAAGAATAACCGGTTCTGATAATTCCAGGCCCAGCTTTCGAAGAGATGGTACTAGTGTTCTTTTCCTCGGAATCTTGAACCAGCGACAGGATATTAAAAAGTGACCAATCGTTTTCTACTGATTACGGAAGGAGCACAGTGGTGAAGTCACTAAATCCCGACCAAGAAGCAGGCGCTTATACAACTACTTGTCTTATGTAAGTGATCAAGGATAATCTTATAATAGCAGAGTAAAAAAATTCTGCACTGCGCTATAATTAAGACTATGATGACAAAACGAGAAGGGAACAAGAATATGTATAAAAAAAAGATTATTCAAGAAAAAAATATCTCTGGCGATCCTTAACCGACGTTAAGACGACTTAAGCCGAATGCAATTAGGCATCCATTGAAGTGCGTTAGTTGGCATTCTTTTCAAAGTATTTTGTTGACATCGCCAATTGTACTACATTCTACAGTGACACGTTAGTAGAACTTAGCGAGTCGATTACGGAATCTTGTGCCTCAAGATCTCCCTCCGTTCGACAGACTCTGACTTAAAATTAAGACTTCCGCATCGCCTTCCTCGTCACCTTGAGACACTCTATCATCGACTTCGCCTCAACGCAGCATTCAGCAATAGCTACATGTGCTGCCTTGGTTTGACCACTGACCCATATTGTGACAACTGTTGTGGATGTACCATATTTTGTTTGACTGCCAGGCACACAAAGACGAAAGAACCTGTCTCCAAAGTAGAACATGCTGAACTTCCCAAGCACCGCTATACCACGGGAAAAATACTCGGACCTACACCTTCTCCTTCTCAGCAGCGTCAAATCTTAAGATATCTGTTCATGCTCCTAGAGGACATTAACTTAATTGATAAACTCTAAAGTGGCTTACATCACAACCCTTACAATCTCACTTGCACGTGTCACGGTGATATATTTTCTTCTTTTTTTCCTTTCCTTTTCCACCACGGGGAAAAAAAAGTAATCACGAAGAGACCGAGCAAATATCGCATTTCACTCATTTTCTGGGATTTCCACGCACATTTCTCGAAACACCTCGCCAAGATGGCGTGGTCCCCTGTTGGCCGATAGGCTGCCGACGACGAAAGATGGCCGCACCAGAACAGGCGCGGCGACAGTGCTTCGACCACATTTGCGAAACCATGATGTGTGGTTACTCGCCTGTCGCCGATGCTTTAGCTTTCCGCGCAGCGTTGACAGGTTACAGCAGCGCCACCGCGACAACCACTCCGGGGACGCATTCCGAAACCAGGCGAACGTGTCACTGTCGGTGAGAAAGGATCCAGACGGTAGAGATGTTCCAAGGAGTGCTGGCGAGTGCCCGTCGATGCCGAACGAAGCGCATCGCGCACTCGCGGTCAGTCGCACCTCGCCCCGTCAGAAGACACCAAGACAGATGCGAGCGGCGCGGACAGGAAACCGAGATTTATGGTCGACCGCCATTACGCCACCACGGCTTGCCGCTCTCTCTCTGCGTACTCCGGGGTTGTTTGTTCCACGGGATTCGTTCGTTTGGTTGTCTTACTACGCTTGCGGCGGCTTCCGAGATTCCCGATTACGAGTTTGCTCATCACGGAGGGCATGCTTTCTGGGCCGACAACTTCGTTTACGTTATGGATTTTGTACTGGTCTGTAAGGCGTAACCAGAATTGCAGTGCAAAACAAAAAAGGGGAAGGCCATGTGGTGCACCGTAAAACGCATACATACATACATACATACATACATACATACATACATACATACATACATACATACATACATACATACATACATACATACATACATACATACATACATACATACATACATACATAGAGATAGATAGATAGATAGATAGATAGATAGATAGATAGATAGATAGATAGATAGATAGATAGATAGATAGATAGATACGCATACTGACAAACCAACAAACACACGCACACCACTGCTACTGATATGGCCTAGTGCGTGAATTAGCTTCTTCTTCGTCGTCTCTTCTTTCAAATACAAACAGCATTGCTTCATCGACTAGCACGACCAGTAGCGTAGCCAGAAATTTTTTGTGGGGAGTGGGAGGGTTCAACCATTCTTTATGTGTGTTCATGCGTGCATTTGTATGTGTTCCTGTATATATACACCTGCAGAATTGAAATTTTTCAGGGGAGGGGTGTTGAACCCCGATAAAGGTTGCTTACTATAACATGCAGCGAGCGTCCTTCTAGCACTCGGCTCCGCCGACGTGTGCGTGAGAGTATTTCTGGTTTTCAAGCATTGGATTTGCCTTTAAGCGGGACAGCTTATTGCTCTCGCGTAGAAGTAGTAGTAAGGACATTTATTGATGATGGCGTCCAGGTCCAGTTGGTGGGGTCATTCATAGCGATCATTCATAGACAGAGACAAGCAGATAGCGCAACAGCCGAGCCGTCGCCATAGCAACCGCCACAGTTTCTTACACCGTGGCTCAGGGACAGCGATTTCAACACATTCAGAGTGGCAAGCTTTGCGCGTATTCCGGATCCGCCCGTCGCCGTCTTTGCGCGTATTCCGGATCCGCCGGCGTTGTGATTCCCGCGCTGCAGCACGACGAGCTCAATATCAACAAGCTGCGCTGTGCCAAGCTTTGCGCAACTTAGCGCAGACGTCCCGCATTTTTTTCTTAGGTTGCGAGGGAGTATATCACAGTTGGATATTACATCATATGTCAATCGGTGACCCGCCGCTGTAAGCCACAGTAGATCCGTCAGGAAGTGGTTCTAAAGGAAATACTTCCTTCGGAACACTTCCGTTTGGGAACCAACGGAAGCATCTCGTCTCGATATTCTCGCAATCGCTTCCCCGCCGTCTTACTTCCGCTGTATGCAGCAGTATACAGTCAACCCGACGCGCGCGGTCGGCGTTATGTATTGGACGTCCTGTCGACTGCGCCAATCGTAGCCGCTTGTTTTCGAAAGCGATTAATAATGAATGCGCTCATCTGCGTCGGCGTCTTCGTTTCCTCGGCGTGAAAGATTCATGTCTACGCTCTTCGCAACCGCCACTTTTTTGGCGCTCGCTTATTCATCGCTTCATATAACATTCATCCATCACTGTATTCGTGAATGCAGGCTGAACTATACAGGGAATAGTGATCCGAACAAGACGAGCTCATGGGAAGATAAATGCACGAAGGAACTAGAACACCGTTCCCCACATTTCGCATTAACTAGAATGATTTATTGCGATTATTAACAGCGGGACTGTTGAAGCTGGAGGTAAGGCCGTTGATGTCAGCACCAAACTATAGATGGCTTGCACTGACGTCACTGAAACAGCCAGGTTGGAGGGCGGGACGCGAACTCTGTTACGTCACGTTTGTGCTATCAGTACCTCGCATGCTGGTTCGTTCGTTATTCATGTACAGAGGCCCAATAACGTTCCAGCGACGTCGTTATCACAGTGAAGCAGGTTAATCGCCGCGTACTTATACTGCCTTGACGTCAGCTAAGCCGCCATGTTGGAGCCATGTCGTGCGCCCATGACGTCACGTGCATGTTATGTATAGGCGGGTACGCACCACAGAAAGCGGGTATGTGCCAAGCAGCTCCTAGCATAGCATAGCCGTGCATAGTATAGTATAGCAAGGGTGAGAGAAACAGCTGTGAGGGTGTGAAGGAGGGAAAGGAGAAGGGGAGAGGGTAAAGCGCGGCATAGCCTTTTATAATATAGTTTAGCAAGGCGATTGGAAAGGGAAGTAAGCTTGATGAGGACAGATGTTATTGTGAGGAGAAGGGAAAGGAGCAGGTGAGAGGGTAAATCATAGCATAATCATGTGCAGCATAGCATAGCAAGGGGTGGGAAAGGGAAGTGTGGGAACATGGGCACCTTGTGGTACACCGAGCGTGATGAGCACGGCAACCTCTTGCGACTGTGACTTCAATTTCTAACGTCCACTATAGGCATTGTCGTCCCAGCCAGGACAAAGCCCATCACTACCGCACACCTTGAATAGAATTGAAATGCGCTGTAATGGGAACCACCACAACCGCTATATGCACCGGAAAAATTTCACGAGTAAGATGACACAGTTCCTCTTGCACAAGCAAACAAACACAACACACACACACACACACACACACACACACACACACACACACACACACACACACACACACACACACACACACACACACACACACACACACACACACACACACACACACACACACACACACACACACACACACACACACACACACACACACACACACACACACACCTCACACACACGCACACACATATATATATATATATATATATATATATATATATATATATATATATATATATATATATATATATATATATATATATATCAAAGGGCCACATACGCCCAGGTGTCTTCGGATGCGATAAGCGCCATCCACTGAAGTTGGTTTACGTAGCACTTTCCAGGGCTACCGGCCTCGACGATGCATCAACAACGTAAAAGGTGACTTCAGGATCCGGCATATCGCCGGCTCTATCGACACAGTCTGTCGACGACATGACTCGGCTAGCAAACATGGCTCTAAACATGATCTTGGACCGTGCTACCACCTTCATTAGGTCCCACAACCACAACACTCACCTCACGCTCGCCGCTCTCAACGTACAGTCTGTGCAAGCCCACGCGGACTACCTCGAAAGACGCTCTGCTCACAGAAACTGGCGTGTTAGCACTTTCCGAAACCTGGAGCGATGAGCCCACTGCAATCACGGGATTCCAATCTGTCGCCCACAACAAGCGGCTTCATTGTAGGTGGGGCGGCGTGGGCACATATAAGAACACGGTGATGCGCAACTTCAACGTAGGGGGCAACACACTTCGCCGGCCGCCAGACACCGAACACACACAGCAAGCAGCGGAATCGGCGAGGTGTGCGTTGCACACATCAATCCCAATAACAAAGGCATTGCGCTCGCCAACATCTACGAGATAATTGCCAAGAACCCCTTCCACACATGCACACGGGTTCGTGAAACGTGCGTGCTTTCTCCGTCATAACGAGCAAGTATAAGCACTACATATCGGCTTGCCGCGTCTGGTGTTGGTAATACCTATGTTGCCGTTGGAATCGTTGCGCAACTGCAAACAACTGGTTATATAAGACATGTGCGACTCTTAAACATATGTGTGTGCGTATGCCATTTGCGTCTATTTTTAGCGTCATTTCGTAACGTCTCTCTCAATGTAAAAAAATTACGCCACAGTCACCTTCCCGCCGCAGGCTTCGAATTACATCGATTCCCACGTGGCATATGCCCAATTTTTTACAACAACTTCACTTGCTGAGCACGTTGACAAGAACACGTGCAGTGATTCGGTTTCCCAAAAAATCATAGCGCTTGTACAATAAATGTTAGAAAAATTCACATCAATCTAGATACTCTGTCATCCTCCTTGTGTAATGAAGGCACATATCGCTCTACGTTGAAAAAAAAGAAGACTAACCTTCTTGTGAAATTAATTCCAGGGACGCGGGCAGCTGACGTCCCAACAAATGAGTTAGTACAGAACGCATTGTAAAAAAAATTCCTCGTAAGAAGAGTTCCTGCATAACACTTAAGCTAATGCGCAAAAAAGAGAACCAATTTGAGCACTCTATTGTTAAACACCTCCTTGTGTCGTAAGAAGGTCGAGGATCCCGTTTTCATATAGTATGCGCATAATATGCGGGAGGTCAGCAGTCTAGCCCATCAGGTGCCAAGAAAGAAAGTACAGATGAACATACCAAAAAATAAAAAAAAGAGAGAGGCATTCTAATTTTCCAAGCAGAACTGTGACGCAACACCACCGTGGCCTTCTCACAAGACCATCTAACACTATTCCACTCTTTTTTTTTATTTCTCGGTTCCTGTTCTCACTTCGCAAACTCCAAACACCTAGCAAAGCCCTTCATGCGCAACGTTGGACGGGCACTTATAAATCCTGCTGGGCTGGTCTGGTGGCTTTGTTCTTGGCTTCTGGACAGGCTTCTTCCTCGGCTTGTATTGCGCAATAGCTCTTCAACACGCTGCCGCTTCTTGTCTCTCGTTTTAATTAAACCGCGTCTGCCCTCGCAAGGAGGAGCTGAGGCTTTCGCAATTTGCTTAGGAAACTACGCGCGGTACACTCGCGTGCTCGCTTGCATGTTAGATTCATCAAGAAAGACGTTAAGGCTTGCAGACACGAACACAAGGGGAGAGAAGGAGAGAACACAAGCACCATCTTTCATTGTGAGTTCCTGTCTGCTATGTAGTGAAACTTTCTGCCGTTATATGCGTCTTGGAGCGCAGCATTGCGGCCGAACATTTTCAGCGTGGTGTATACTTAACCCTTTGTAGGGTTGTATATATTTATGACACGATAATATAAAAAACCGGCTGTGGTATATTGATATAAACTACAAAGAAATAACATAAAACGAATTTAAAATCAATATCTAGCAGGTACTTTACAGAAAAAAAGTGGGACACATGTGTCCCCCTGACTCATGAGGTTAATGAGAACCAACAGACAGCAATACCAAGCAATGTACAGGAGTTGTTATTTGCAGTAATGAGGATATAAATGTAAAAAAAGTAAAATGGACGATAAGAAGATCGCATGCTCGGTTCAGCGTTATTCGAAGGCCTCAGGTTCGGTTCCTGCCGGCGGCACGTTGTCTTTTCGTCCACTTTACTTTTTCCACATTTATATCGTAATTACTACAAATAACATCCCGTATACTTTCCTTTGTATTGCTGTCTGTTGGTTCTCATTAATATTGTGTCTAACAAAGAAAAACGAGCCCTTAAAAGTCATTCTTTCCTTGACTGATGAGAGTGTTTTCAAAAAGTGGGAAACATTGTCCCACTGACTCATGAAGGCACCAGCTCGAAATAGCATCAACGGGTATTTGAGATGAAACGGCTGAAGCAAGGAGCACAGAGTAGCACTTCTCACATTGTGCGGAGCAACACTGTCGCACCTCAGTTCCAGCAGCAGAACACAACCTGCACCTGTACCTCTTGTGAGCCTTCATAGCGCTGTGGTCTGTTCCTTTAACACTTCACCGCATGCACCAAACTTTTTTTGTTTGTTGATTTGCCTGTCTTTTCTTTGGCTGTTGGTATTGTCGAGTACAGCGGTTGTCCCTGAACATGTGCCCGCTTTTCAAGAGGTATACGATATCAAGGAAAATATTTCCACGCACCATTATCCACAATTACGCTGAGTGATGCACGTTGCAATTTCGCAGGGGACTCTGTTTCGATGCATTTATCGGTCAAGTTATGCGGAAATTTACAAAAAAAACACGTAATGACAGGCTAAAATCGGCCTTTCTGAAAAACTAGAAAAAGAGAATATTATCCGGCATTTTCATTGGTAGGTTATTTCTAACTTAAGAACAGGAACATTTAGAAGCTATCGTAAAAAACTGATCGAAATTCAGCGGCATGGTAACACTACTTCCACCTTTCGAAAGCATGGTAAAAAATTTTTGCTCGAGATTACGAAGACTTAGGTAAGATATGAGTGACTCGGCGTTGTGCTAATTGCGACGGGTAATGTGGGAGAAAATTTTTTCTGCAGACGGAAAAGTGGGACGTATGTGTGCCGCTGACGCACAAAGGGTTAAACAGCAGAGTGCGATGATGGGCTATTTGGTTCTTACTTGAACCTATTTAAACTTAAACTATATATGCTGTGTACTTAAACAGCAGAATAGCACGTTAGGCTAGCAATTTCATGCAGTACTACATTCCGAGGCTGCATACATAAACGTACAGCTTGGCCCTTCTAGGATTGCACCTCACGAAGGAGCGAGCCGCTGTGGCGAACATAACTAAGATTTCGATTGTTGAAAGTTGTCCGTTGTTGATGGTAAATTTCGGTAATGTTAATTAAAAGCAACAAAAGAAATTAACCAGAGCGCATCTCTCACGGCTGTGCACCTAAGTGAAGCTTTCTGACAGTTTCGAGGGAAGGGTGCCCTGAAAGACGTCACACGGCAAACGTGCAGTGCGCGGGACCCAATGAAAAATTTGCGAGTGAGAGAAATGACTTAAAAAACACCCAGGGTTCCGTATGCATTCGCCCAAGATGACTCGAAACGCACGTGTAGCAAGAAATTTTACGTTGATTTGTTATTGATGTTAACCGTCTATGGTATAATGATTTTTTCTAAACACAGCAGGCCCAGTAAGAGACGTTGTGCTCTAAACCCTGGCGCTGCAATGTCCAGTAGCGTCCACTCCTCTAACTCGCTCAATTTATTTCATGTTGAAAACCTTAGATGCATCACCAAACACGAAAAGTGACCGTCGTGATCGGCGGCGTCAGCACGAGTGATGCAAAAAATCGTCATTATGTGATGACGTCAACATGAAGTCACTGGTCGCCAAATTTTCTGACGTCACTATGACGTCACATCCTATCCCGGAGGCAGTGCATAACCACGTTGGTTTTAGAAAGCCTTATGGCGTGGTCGGGATCAACATAGTCGACCGAGAAGAAAAAGAAGTGTCTCGCCTTTGAGTCGTTAAAGGCGAATTCATAATGGGACTTTAGACCCCAGGCTGCCTGAACCGGCAAGCACTCACTTCTATCGTCTCGTAATATTTCCGCATCACTTCCCGTTAATTTGGTTTTCGGGACGTCTCAACGGCACACATATTCTGAGCACTGCCGGAACTGCAGCCCCTGTGCCTTCTATGCCTCGCATTAATTGACTCATGCATCAGGCACTCCGGTGGGTTTGGATAAATCCTGTTATATTGCTACCCTGCAAAGCTCTACGGCCGCATTATCGTTCGGAGCGAAGCTTTCGTGGTTGTACGTAATAGCCTGTGCAAAAGCCTTAATCGCCCGGCCTCTAAATCCGTACCTCGCATCCGCAATAGGCCATCCAGAGATTATCTCGCACCATTTAATTTTGCTTATCGAGGTCTCTTGGCGTTGTGCTCCCTAATAGGAAGCTTTCTTCTTCGCAGGCGATTTGGTCCCTATATATGCTCGCCTAATAGAATGACTTGCCGCTTGGCTGAAATAGCCTGCAATCCGTGCAACTGCATGCATGGCTCCCCTAAATGGCCCAGCTTAAGCGAGGTGGCTTGAGTTGGGGAAAGTAGGGTCGCGATAAATACTGCTTGCTACTGAATGACTCCGCCGATGAAGATTCATTGATGCAATTTAACTTTCCAAGGATGCACGTATGAAAGAATATAAGAGGAAGATTGAGCTTTGAAGCTCATTCTTCCAGGTGGTCGAATAAGAAACATTGCTAAGCCAACACCTGGACAAGAAGGTTCGTTTTCGTCATGGAAGTAATTGCTCCCTCTAGCGGCGTTGTATTAATTTTATGACAGAAACATATTACATAGACCGATATAGAAAAAAGTTCCCGTGTTAACGTATCAAAACATTTTGGCAAATCTGGGCCTATATGGCAAATAATGGGCCATATCCGGGACCCATATTTGTAAAATCAGGCCGTATCCACCCGATGTTTAATATTTTAATACATGGAGATGTAGCCTTATCGGTTGTGCTAAGGGGGCGTGTATGACTACAGCCTTTATACACCCTTTAACTAAATAAGGGTGTAGCAAGGGCGGTTTTCATTGTTAATAATATATATTTAAGAAAAATATTCCATAAATAAGTGTCTCTGAAGGGTTTTTTCCAGCAAAATCACCCTTAAATTCGTGATACCATTTAGAGTGTGTGGTTTAGAAAACGTGCCAATCAAAATGAATTAAAACGATCCTTAAGAGGAAAACTATTATTCTCGTAAGAGTAAATTACCATTTCTCGATACAAAAAACACCACGCTTGCCGAGAAGACGCTTCGAAAGCGAGACAACGCACACAAAGAAAATACAAGTGGCGCCGCCACCATGAATTTCTCGCACCATTCGCCGTGACGTCATAGATTTTGACGGCGTCTACTTGGGCCAACGTAGTTCCTAATCGACAAAAATGAAGTACATTGTCTTTTGAAGGAGCCAGAAACTTGACATGCCAAGTTTCAGGAAATTTCGTTGAGCCGATGTGGCCAAAATACGAAAAATCACTTTGAAATCCGTGGCGTCACCATCGGAGATTTAGGCCGGAAATTTGAAGGTGACACTTTCAACACTACTTTTCTGATCCATTAATAAACCCATGGTGTTGAAATTAATGACACTGTAGTTTTCACGGCATAATTTATCAGTGTAATCTGAATTATTGCTTCACTTTGGCGTCACTGTAAAAGTATTAAGCCCCTCCATGTGATCCCTTTGCCTGCTGGTTGGCTGACACGACGCGCGGCATTCGTTCTAGTGCGCCAAATAGTTGGTGACACGTCGCTGTAAACAGAAAGCTGAACAAAAGAGAACCGCAGGAATGCTCTCCGCTCGAGCTTTTAGCTCAACGCATTCGCCAACTCCGAAGCCAGGCCACACTTTGTTTCCTGGCGGCCGTTCTGCGCTTAATGAAACATTCCACAGAGTGCAGCTGATTACGCCCGCGGGTTTTCCATCAGCGTACGAAGTTAGGCCAGCCGATCCATCAGAGAGTCAAACTACGGCACTATACAGCAGAGCTACTTGCTTACCGCCTTGCTTTAGGAGGAAAAATTTATTTGTTTATACCTGCTCCCTTCTTTGTTAATTTCCTTTCTTTTACCTCTCAGAGAGCGACTCTTTCCAATACTATTGTCTACGTCAAACTGTCGACAAGACACGTCGACTTAGTGCTTCCCTGTGTTGTTGCCCTTTTCAATTTTTCTTAAAGCCTTAGATGCCTCACCAAACGCGAGGAGCGAGCGTCGTCGGCGGCGTCTGCGTCAACTCGTGTGACGCAAATAAATCATCACCATGTGGTGACGTCACCAAACGATCTCATCGCGCGGTGATGACGTCGTATGGTGACGCCATCATCCCATAGTTGCATCATGGTGATGTCATCACGACGTAATATGACGCCAGAATTTTTGACATCACCATGACGTCACATGATGACGCCATCACATGATGCCGTTGCTTGGTCAAAGGTGGGCCGATACTGGAGGCACTGCAGAACCACGCAGGGCGCAGAAAGATTGCGGGGTGAAGGTGGGGGGGGGGGGGGGGGGGGGGGGGAGGGAAATCAATAGAATCGGCTGAGAAGAAAAATAAGATGGCTTTCGCCTTCGAGTCATCATAGGGAAATGCGTAACGGACCATGTGACATTGTTTTGTGTTTTTTTTTTTTGCGTGATGGCTCGACATTTGATGGTGGGCTAATCGATGATGCATTGTTCATCGTTCTGCAGCGCATACACGCACTAGAAAAAAAAAAAAAAAACGCCAGGCCTGCGCTGAAACCGCAGCACAGTCACAGCGAAAGCTGGAAGAGCGGCGTTTCTACGGCCCGTTGTAAGCTAGCTCTCTTGGGGCTACAATACAAGTACACTAGAAAGGTACCCACTACGCCATAAATCCCAATTTTTGTGAAGTTGGGAAGCACCTACTAAGCCATTATTCGTCATTCTGCGGAGAAGCGAGGTACCAGCTACACGTCTGTAAGGCATTATGTGCACTTTGTTGACGCGACGACTGATGACGATGAAGAATTATGGCTCAGCCCTTTGTAATGGGTTGGAAGCTTTAAACGGCCCACCAGTTATGTAATTTGTATTGGGTGACGCCCGGTCGCTATTTCCCTCTCCCGCAATGCTGTATAACACACCCTGACGTGGGAGAGAGACGGGGGGGGGGGGCGGAGAACTTTACTGAGACCCCGAGGAAATGGATCATGCGCTTATGGGCTTCCTTGGCAACCAATACAAGTGCACTTGCGAGGAACCCACTACGCTATAAATCATTGTAATTTTACTGAGACCCCGAGGAATTTGATCATGCGCTTATGGGCTTCCTTAGCAACCAATACAACTGCACTTGCGAGGAACCCACTACGCTATAAATTATTGTAATTTTTGAGAAGTAGGTCAGCCGGCACTGTGCCATTTTTCGTCATTCTACGGAGAGCCGTGGTACCTGCTAAACGCATGTAAGGCATTATGCGCACTTTGTTGATGCTGTGCCTGATGACGACAAAGAATTATGGCAGAGCCCTTTGTAATGGGTTGGAAGCATTCAGCAACCTACGCGTTGCGCAATTCGCATTGTGTGACGCCTGGTTACAGAATTCGCATTGTGCGACGCTTGGTGCTTGTTTTACTCTTCTACCACGCTATATTGCATATGCTAATGTGGTTCCTTCCCGACATGAAGCCTGTATAGGACCTTTTTGCAAAGCAGTTTCAAGCACCGGCATGGCTCAGTATTTTTCTTTATTGCCTTGCATACCAAGACTATTTACATACTATTTACATTTACAATAAAGAAAAAAAAACCGGCGTGGCTCAGAGGTTGAATACTGGGCTCCCACGCAGAGGACACAGGTTCGAACATCGTTCCATCCTGGAATGTTTTTCTTATTTCGTTTTTTTCTTATTTCGAGCGATACTGGTTACGGACACCGGCGGCGGCGGCGGCGGCGGCGGCGGCGGCGGCGGACAATTACGGCGCCAAAAACGGCCGGTGAAATGATCTCATAACAGCTTTCGCTGTAAAGGAGGCATGCAGAGCACAGTGCTGATATTCAACTCACCATCCATACCACATGAACAGGAACAAAAAATAAAACTGGAATATGACGCAAAAGACAAGTACCTTACCTTCCACCACATCGCCATCGTCCAGAAACACACAAAAAATTATCTTCTGTGAGGTAACAGATATCCATGTTCTTTTCGTAGCGCAAAGAACGATGCAACGAGTTGAAAGTGAGCACTTTAACCTGTCTGCCCTCGTGTCTTCTTGTTTTTTTTTTTTTTTCGTTTTCTTCGTGCGTTTATGCGCTGTAACAGTACGAGTTGAGAAAAGAACTAATGTCAGATTATGAATAAACAAGCACGCATCGCAACCCCGTTGGCGTACATAAACCTCGTATTTGAGTCTAACTCGTATTCATGTTTAAAATATGAATACGAGTTAGTGTTAGTACTCCGTAACGTCGACAGACATGAGTAATAGCGTCATTACACGACCAGGCGTCAAAATCGCGCCGACCACACAAATCTGTGCGAAACTCCCATTTCCTGTCTCTCTCCCCTATACATCCTTTCCTTTCCCTCCCACATTTTCTTCACCTCTTTCTCTCTCTCTCTCTCGATTGGTGGGATTAACCCTGGACGTCGGTGAATCTTTCGAGATGCCAAGAGACAGCGTCCACGTCGCTTATGGCGACACTGACGGTAACGAATGGCGATGCGACCGTCGCGAGCTTTGGGAGAGGAACCGAAAGTGGCTCACAGGGAAACTGCTTCCGGTCCTGCCCTCCACTTCCGGTTGGCATGTAGGGTCGTTTCGGGGGCCGCTCTTCCGTTTCCGGAATCGACCGGAGGCTCCAAATGTGTTGATCTGAAGCGAGTCCTCCTGTGCGAGCGGGTCCATCTCGAAATCCATTCACGTTCTTTTAGATTCCCGGCAGTTTTTAAGGCGAAAGCATTAGATGCCTCATGAGCCAAGAAGTTTTCGAGATTTGGCGAGATCTGACGATACTTTGCGAGTCCTTGTCGGCGGTGTCGACGTCAACACGAGTGATGCAATAAAAAAGGACAACTAAGTAATAAAAGTCGCTCAAAAGTCGCGTGATACTCAAGTGAATGTGCGTGTACAGTTGGCGTATCAATAGTCACATGACCTCTATGTAACATGAAGCCATCAGTGACGTCACCATGTGATGTCATCATGGCGTCACGTATTTCCAGAATTCGTGACGTCGCATGATGACGTTATCGCAAGGCATCGTCGCTTGGTCAAAGGCGGACCGATCCCGGGTGCTGTGCAAAGCCATGTGAGGTGCAGAAAGCTTGCAATGGCTCAGATCCCGGAGGCAATGCAAAACCACGTTACGTGCAGCAAGCTTTCAGTGGAGGCGACGGGGGCAGGATCAATACAACAGACTCGCGTGAAAAAGAACGAGGAGAAAAAGAAGAAGATGAATTTCGCCTTCCAGTCGTCTTAGGCAAATGCACAGACAACCGCGTGACTTCTTGTTGACCTTGCAGTCGTCACGATTTGGAACCCACATCAACAGCGTCGCGCGTCTACTGCATTACTAACTATGTCACTGGGACGTCCATTATGTAGTGCACTTTCTTCCTAGACTTGTTTGCGTATGCGACACTAGTCCAGGGGTCGTTAACTGGCGCCCCTCAGCGGTCACTTAGAGAACCGGGCACGTCACGTAGAGGAGGAAGCAACTACGAGCAAGCGACTGGCCAAAAACTCTCACGTGCTACCTCGTGGTATCAATAGCTACTCCCACCCGCTGTCTCTCTGGGTAATTACGAAAGTTTTCACCATCATGTGCGTTTGTTGGCAAAAAGACGATTGCCTGAAGCCTTATAGATGGCGCCGACACCTCCTTAAAAGTATAAATGCAAAAAGCAAAATGAAAAATGAAGCAAGGAAACAAAGAGAGAGAGGGAGATAAAGAAAGAAAAAGAGTGGAACAAGGGAGGAAGCAAGGAACGAAAGAAAGGATCAAATAATAAAGAATTAAAGAAAAAGCTAGCGAGGACAGGAGTGATAAATGGAAGAATAAGAATGAAAGAAACAAGACAACAAAACGGAAGACAGAATGAATAAGAAGATCGCGAGGAATGAACAGAGGAATGTGAATGAAAAAAAAAAAGAATAAAGCAATAGCAAATGAATAATGAACGAGAAAATGAACAAAGAAAGGTCGGGAAGAATAGATGAGCGAATCAATACGAAGGAATGAAGCAAGAAATGAAGAACGAAAGAAATGACGAAGGACTATTTATCAAGGAACAAGCAACGAATGCAATAGGAAGATTTATCAAGGAACAAGCAAGGGGCGAAAAGTCACACGGTGCCTTGCGCATTCGCCTAAGACGACTGGAATCTTTAAGTCGCCCAAATCTTTAACTATAGCGTGCGCGAGCGACAATTTTTAGGGGCGAAGCTCCTTAAAGCGGCACCCGTTCGTCCCCGTCGTAGTGCGTAACCAGTCTGAACGCTAGTACCAGATCTTGACCTCCAAGGTGGTGCCGGTGGGAGATTTCTCCTGTGCGTTGTTGAACAATAAAAAATTCTCAGCGTGCGCGTTAACTAAAAGCCGACTTCTTCTGTCTCTCATTCCCCATTAGCAGCCATTGGCATGTTCCAGTAGGAAACGTTATTAGAAGTAGAAGTGTAAGTGTTAGTTAAAAGCCGACTTCTTCTGTCTCTCATTCCCCATTAGCAGCCATTGTTTACCTCCAAGGTAGTGCCTGGTGAGATTTCTCCTGTGCGTGATTAAACAATAAAAATTCACAGCGTACATGTAAAATTAAAGTGAGCTGCAGGTCGCCATGACTCTCATCGACCCTTTAGTATAAACCGGCCCGATTTCACGTCGTTGATGATGTACTGGGCGTGAAGCTGCGCGACGCCGCCGCCAAGATCCTGCCGTACGAGAGCTTCGCCCCCACTCATCATCATTCACCCCGTGGATATGCTGTGGAATTTTTTTTAATGCGAAGCATTCCTTAGCGAGCGTTTCTATCTATCTTCTTTGAGATTTTGAGCGTTTCTATCTATCTATCTATCTATCTATCTATCTATCTATCTATCTATCTATCTATCTATCTATCTATCTATCTATCTATCTATCTATCTATCTATCTATCTATCTATCTATCTATCTATCTATCTATCTATCTGCCTACGTCTGGGTGCTCTCATGATCGCATCCTTAACTTGGTGTAGACCAAAACTGGCATAGGAGGGTAAGAGGATTTGGTGAATATGAATGTCTGGTCATGACATGAATAACGCGAAAATCCTGTCGCGTACTACGTCAAACTCTTTCTTCTAGACGCGTGTGGCTCATACCCTTATACCACGGGCCGCGATATAAGCGGGTATGAGCTACAGATGACTGACAGTTTATATCTACCCAGGAACGGCGAGAACAGACATTGTTAATTTAAATGCGAGAGCGTTAAGAAAAACTGACATCGGCAGCGTTGACCGGACGAATGCAAAGAATAAATATTAGTATCCCAGCAGGAATCGAACACAAGCATTCTGCGTGGCAATCAGGTATTCTACCACAGAGCCACGCCAGGTCTATAAACTGGTCTGGAAAAACAGCCTATGCAGGCTTAATGTCGGTGCACCGTCAATTGTGGTTGTGGTGCTGGCTATATAAATTTACAAGAAAGCAATAGACACTACATATATACTCCTACAATACAGGCGTCATATTAGATTAACTCTGTGGTTTCAGTGTTGGCTCCGCGTTTATAGCAGTTTAATAAACTTTAAATTTGTATTCATATGATTCAGCAAGCTATATTGAAGCATTGCTCGACCCCGGAGGAATACATTAACGGACGTTACGTCTGATATTCATATGACTGCACCATAAAGTGCACTTAGTTTCGATAATGCTGACGTGTGTACTCTAACGGGAGGGCTGACATTACGTCGTACCATAAGTTACTCTTTAAACGCCAGTGCAGTCGACGTGTCTGGTAAGCCCACGATGTGCACACAGCTACTACACTTACAAAACACGTCGATTCACCTCGTAACGCTTGGCTCAAAGGCATAAAATACAGCATAGAAGTATTCGCTGACTGCTTCGAATTCCCACAACGCGTGGGAATTGGTTTCTGTGTGTTTTCGCCATATGACTGAATTAAGTTCCGAAAAGGGTGAGGGCAAGTGCATGCCCACAAAGCACATGCCCGCAAACCAATTTTTTTTGCAACTTCGTTCCATCATGTGGCGCTGACACACAGAAAAATCGCCGCTGCGCGCGCTAGTTAAAGATTTGGGTGGCTGTACGTATCGCTTGTTCGCAATCCGCAAAACGACGCCGAACGTGGTTTTGGATTGCCTCCAGGATCAGAGGCATTGGAAGTTTTTTGCGCCCCACGTGCTCTTGCAGTACCTCCGGGATCGGCGCACCTCTGACCAAGCGACTATGTCATGTGATGACGTCATGTTATGTGACGTCATTATCACAGTGACGTCACAATGATGACGTCAGAAATGTTGGCGACTTGCGGTGTCATGATGACGTCAAATGGAGACGTCATCACATGTTGATAAAGTTTTGCATAGCTCGTGTTAAATAATAATAATTTGTGGGGTTTTACGTTCCAAAAGCAGCACTTGTGCTGACGCCGCCGCCGACGACACCGACGGTCACTTTTCGCGTTTGATGAGGCATCTAAGGCTTAATAACGAAGTCAGGAAAGAAGCAACAAAAGAATGAGTTAAGGAACAACTGAACAAAGCACAAGAGGAAGGAACGTACTACTACGACCCGAAAGAAGGATGAAAGGAATTCCTGGACGCCAACAGACAAACAACGAGACAGACACTAAGCGCAGGCGCGGTGTTGCGTACTTCCAGCGCATCCGTTACACTAGCGCTAGAACCACCCAGAACCACGTGGTTTCAGCGTTATCAAGCAGGAGGAGTAGCGGCCGGGCGCAAAGCGGAAACCGCGTCCGGGGGACAACAAAGTGGATTAGCGACGCGCGCTCTTCCCTTAATTGGATCGCCTTCCCCAAGACTCCACCGCGCGTTTTCTTCCCGTCCCGGGAGGTCGTTCTCCCCCGGCGATACCTTTACTTAACTGCTGGCACGCGGCGAACCTTTCTTTACTCGTTCTCACAGAGGAATCGGGAGCAGCGTCGGCTTCCCGTTTTCCCGTCTAGCGACCACCGAAGTTTAGGGAAGCGCGGGGAAGCGATGCAATGTGTGAACATGAATAGGGCCAGATTCGATGCGCACATTAAGCAGTTTTGAAGTTTTGATGCTCTTATTTCAGCATACTGTTGAAGCTCAGGCATGGGCGTCGGCAGGATATCGTCTTGGGGGTGCAAACCTGTTCTGTATCGCGGTGGGCGAGCGGGGAAGAGTGCTGTCGTGGCTTATAGGGGAGGGGAAAGGGGGGGGGGGTCAAGTACTTCTTTTGCAGCTCCCTGGCGATGCCCATGAGCTCAGGTCGTTACAGGGGTGGGTACAGTAGGAATTTCAAACATCAGTATATGTCTCTCGTACATCGGTATACAGAGTAAACAATTCAACTTCTATTTACAAGTGTAATTTAAGTGCCACACAGTGCAATGAGTATTGTATGTATTACACAATTCCCCTTCTTTCGTAGTACAATTCAAGATGCGCAGTTCAAGAGGTACAGCGACGCAGTCAGTACAACAACCTTTAGATAATACAACGTGAATATGAAAAAACTTGAAGGCGGTCATATTCATTGTCTCAAGTGTTGGCACTCGCACCTCGACGTTTGTGTGGCCTGGTGCTTCATTGGGTTAACTTCGTGTCATCTGCTGAATCGGATCTCAGAGGCCACGTACAAAGAGACTCGTAGTTGAGATCTTGTCCGCCAGGTGTCAGAGCGACCCCAGCTGCCCACAAGAAAACTGGCGGCTCTTCAAATAATTCATTCACTTAATGTTCATTAATTATCCTGAAAGATAACTTGCCTTATCTCAAGCTAACTTATGTTCCGATATCATAAGTGTCCAATATCATGAATCAGAATTTGAACCAGATCAATCGATTTCGTACCCGTTTTATTTTGAACAAGTCCTTTTCCGAATATTCGGGAAAAGCGGAAGCAAGTGCTCTACCGGAAGCGCTTGCTGGTTTTCGCCTTCTAGTCGTCTTAGGCGACTCCGTAATGGACCCTGTGACAATTATTTCTTTATGGCAATGATTGTCTCACGTGTTAGATTGATAGACGGGCGGACAGTTTGTCGGCATAGAAATGTATCAGCATTTTAATTACGTCCTTTCGGAAGGCTTCGGGCTCTGCTATTGGAGAGCGGTGAGCTGTCCCTACACGGCGTTTAGAACAAAAGTTGTGGGCAGCTCCACTCAAAGTGAATGCTGGGGGAGTGCAATGCACGCCCTGTCCCTGTGTTTCTCTTTCCGCAGCATTTTTTCGCGTGTTGCACCTTGGAATCGGCTCCATACCGGCGCTTCGCTTGCGTTTCTCTGGCTGTCATTTTTCTTACATTGTTGCCGTTCGACTGTTGTAATAGCAATGTAAATGCGCTGAATGAAGCACAGACGAGAAACGTAACAGGGGACAGGACAAGTGGTGTTACGTTAAGTGGTGGATAAGCGGTGTTACCCCTGTTACGTTTCTCGTCTGTGCTTCATTCAGCGCATTTACATTGCTATGCCGTACCAACTAGCCCAAATTGAAGCTTTGCTGACTGTTGTAACCTGTTTTCCTATCGGCACCGTCCACTGACCAGCGGGAGCTAAGTAGCTCTCAGTGGACGTCCTAAGGCCGCCGGCATTTGCCGCTAGGGGCGCGATAAAAATGAGACGCGCGCACGCGTCCCCCCTGCAGCCCGGCAACAGTCCGCCACCTCATACCGAGGGGCATGCCAAGGTGGGGTGGGGGGGTGGGGGTGGAGGGGGAGATGCGCACCACGTTCGCATCTTGGCGAAGCTCGCGGCACTTTCGCTTGAAACTGCATATCCACAATGGACGCCGTTCGCCTTCGATCTATAAATGCACTGCACTTAAAAAGTTGACGATGTAGAGTTCCATTGGTACTCTACTATGTGAGAGCAGTAGGCCGTCCCGGTGCTGACGTTCCAATCCCAAACTCTACAACCTATTACTGAAAAACCAAAAAGACGCGTACCATCAAGGAAAAAAGTAAGGACAGGACAGAAAGGGCGTCACTCTCAACTAACTTTATTCCCAGAACATCAGCATCATATATAACCACAGCGACCCTGCGCGCGCACATCGCCTCACAAGCTGTAGATGATTGTCATCATCTACAACCTATGTTTAGAGAGTGTTTGACGATTCGGAGTACTACGTATTCTACTATGGGAGAGCTCTAAAATTTTCACTGTGTTTAGAAAAATTTATTATATCACAGACTGTCAACATCAATAACAATTCAACAGGACGTTTTCTTGCTAGAAATACGTTCACGAGAAGGACACAACATAATTTAGTAACATGGACATAAACACATGAAATGACGCGGAGGTAACACGTACAATTGATGTTTAGCACATTTACACACACATACAAATAATATGTGACAAAAAGCTATGTATATAGAGATATTCCACTGACGTGCTGTCGACGGAGCCAAATGTTGGAAGTGGTGCTCGCTGCAAGTCATAATAAATAACCAGCAATATTACTCTACTCACGGCAATGGGCGTGGAATCAATTGCATTGTGAATATTGGTAATTTACGAATAAGTAGTGAAACGGCGATTGAAAACTTTGCCTTTGGCACATGCTCTTTAAACTCGCACCCATGATACGAGATTGCGATAGAGAATAGAGGGAGAAAACGTTGAGTTTTTAAACAGCGAAGCTCTTTAAGCTAGCCGTAATTTGTGCGGCCCATCACAAAGCTATGATCATCATGAACGTGTATGTGGCACAGAAATTGGGCAAATCCCACTACTCACCACTGGTTCACTAAGAGAGAGAGCTATAGAAAGAAAGAGAGAGAGAGAGAAAATTGAGAGGAATAATGGGAATAAAGATATAAAGATATAAAAAGATAGAAAGACAGATAAACATATAGAAAGAGAGAGAAAGAGAAACAAAAAAAAAAGGAGAAAGAAGCAGATAGAGAAAGAGGTAGAAAGAAATAGAACGATCGAGAGGAAGAAAGGGAGAAAAAGTCACAGTTTCGCCGCAACGGCGAAGCAATGAATGCGATAGCAATAAATTGTAATGTAACGCGAAGAACGGAGAGCAGCTCGAAATTGCCAGCGCGTCGCTCGAGCCCAAAGGACGCACGATAAGAACGCACACAGGACGAGCGTTAACTAATGCGTCACAGCTCGACACTTGAAGCGCACTGCTCAAACATAAAGCAGGACGCACGAAATGAACGAACAGGTACACACAGGACGAGCGCGAACTACTTGTCACAGTTGTTACTTAATTTTGTTTGAAAACCTGTGTATAAGAGTGGTATGGTTAAGATGCAATAAAACTATACTGCCATCTCAAAGCTTAACAAGGAGTGTTCCATAAAGAGCAGTGATACAACATATCTGAAAGACTTGCAAAAGATAGAAATGCGTTCGCCTGACGAAGGGAACGCGACCAGATTCACTGTTTCATCGGTGTCAGAGAAGTGGAGCTGGTTGAATTTTTTTTAGCGAGAGCCACTAAGGAAGTAAGTAAGCCAATGGCATGAGTGACATTTATTAGTGGCACGAACAACGAGTGACACTCTTGTTCCTGTTTCAACCACTTCCGGTCCATCACTTGCTTCCGCTCTTTCGAATATTCAGAGAAAGTCTGGTAAAAAAATAAAACCAGTACGAAATCGATTGATTTGGTTCAAGTTAATAGTTATATTGGACGCATATAATATAGGAGCATAGGTTTACTTATGATGATGACCAATTAATTGTCAGGATAATTACTGAAAATAATTGAATCTGTTCACTAAAAGAGCAGACGCTTTTCTCGTGAGCAGCTGCGATCGTTGCTGCACCTGGCGGAGAATATGTCAACGACGCGCTTCTTTCCATGGCCTCCGAGATTAGCCGGCGGCGCCGCCGGCTAATCTCATGGCCATGTTCTTTCTTCCTGGCTCTGCGATCAGCGTCGGAGGATTTCGTTATTTCTTACGCTCTGAGAAAAAGTCGATTGTCTGGGGAGTATTCCCTCAACGGAACAATAATCGTCATCTGGCTTGCGTACATATTCTCTTTTAGAAAACTCGGCTTTCGCCAGTTTCTATGAACGCTTTGTCACGCTGACAGCGCACACGCCTTTCTTGACCGCTAAGTGCTGGGACCGCGGTGATAGCGCTAAGAAAGCACGCGAAGCATATGACGACTATAGTTGTGTGGCAGAAATACTTCCCAAATACTCGACATTTTCTTGGAGTGTAGAGTGTACAGAGGAAAACCAACAAGTGCGATTCACTAGCTTTCGCAACAGCTGCACTTATGTGCAGCAGTTGCTTCGCTCTCTGGGTGGGTATTACTGAAAAGGTTTAGCAGCCAGTGTATGTACAGGGTCAACACCAATTAAGGTAAACACCTCATTAGTATTGAACACCTCACAGACGCTGATGTTTAATACATGGTCAAGAAAATTAGCATTAGCGTTAAGAAAATTAGCCGTCACATAAGGGACATTTCCCTCGTGAAGTTGTGGGGCCTGAAAAGATCCTCGCTCATGGAACAAACCGACACAGTACACGCCGTCGTGCAACCGAATACGTGGACATTTATTAAAATTTGACATAACGGTGAGCTCGCCAGGCGAATCATAAATAACTAGGAACATTACAAATACTCCAATATAATGCTACTACAATACACAAACTACATAACACATACAATGTAGCGTTAGACTCACCACGCTAGTCCTTGAGCCCGAGCTGCGGAATCGTCCCCACGGACCTCCCGCGAGAGAGGACCGTCCACGGCCGCGCTAAGCCACAAAAGAGAGAAAAAAGCTCTTCCTCATGCAGGAGAACTGACATTTGGGCGAGCCGGATTCTGTTGAACATATTGGGTGGATTCAACGTGATACAACGAGGGCAGAGATGAAGAAGGGACACGAACACCCGCGCTGTTCTCACAACTAGCCTTATTAGCGCAGAAACGCATATTTTAAAGCACAGCCTATAACCACGTGACCACACGCCGATGACGTCAACAGAGGATAAATGCAAAAGATTAGGACTAACCGTGAACAAACTGTATAATGCGACAGAACTATTCAAGAAAGAAATTTCTCTGTCATACAGGGCTACAGAAGGCACGCAGGGCTAAAGAAGGCACATCTGGAAAGACACTGTCATGAACATGGGTGTACAGCGATATTTGCAGACACAGTGCCTATTTTCGCGCATGCGGATCAGGCTACGAGAGAAATTATGGCAGCTTTGTACATTCACAAAAAGGGCCTTAGTTGTGTAAGCGTGCCTTCTTTAGCCCTGCATGACAGAGGAATTTTTTTCTTGAATAGTTTTGTCACATGATACAGTTTGTTCATGGTTTGTCCTAATCTATTGCATTTATCCTCTGTTGACGTCATCGGCGTGTGGTCACGTGGTTATAGGTTGTGCTTTAAGATATGTGTTTCTGCGCTAATAAAGTTAGTTGTGAGAACCGCTGGTGTTCTTGTCCCTGCTTCATCTCTGTCCTCGTTGTATCGCTCTGAATCCACCCAATATGTTCTTCCTCATGCGTCCGCGTAACCTCACTCCCCGCCAGACGGCGCCACTGGCGTTCCCGTGCGAGAACAGCGCCATCTCTCGCTCGACGGTGAAGCTAACTACGGCAACTACCAAGGAGGTTTAAATAAATCTTGCTGGAGTGGAGGCCGCCTATACTTGCCAATGGGCCGCAGTGAAGCCGCGCTGCGCGCGCGGCGGCCATCTTGCCATAGGCAAGAAACGGGAGCTAAAGCGCGTCCGCTGCGTTGATCGCGTCTCTCCGCCGTGGTTTTTAACGGTTATGGCGAGCATTAAGGGAGAAGTTGTCAAGAATAAGAAGCCAAATGGCCGATAAGAATGCAGTCAGTTTTATTCCGATTCTTTTGGCGTTTTCCTTGCAAGCATGCACACCGATGAAGGGTCTGTATGATTGGTTTTTAAAAATAATCATCCTCGTAAGAGCACACCTCACTTCTTGGCACTCATTTTCCTGTTTATTTCATTCGTCATGTGACGGAGTCTTACGCATATGTGGAGTTCGGCCACTTTCTTTGAGCGGTATGTAATTGTGGGTGCCCAAAGCTCCCCACTCAAGCATATTCATCGAGAAGGATATGTTCATCAAGGCTTGAAAGCCATTTATTTTTTCAAGACCAGCTCATAACCTCCAAAACCAATAGTTTTGAGTTTGCATGGACGTGCTTCAAATAGGGCATTGAGCTTGCAGTCGACAATATTTCAATAGATATTTAGCTTTTCGATACTATTTCGTTGGCTCGGCTCTCTCTTATCCTGTCAATGAATCAATTAAAAACGCCCAAGTGGCATCCTTTGTCGTAAGTTTAAGCCATTCCAGTCCCAAAGTCCACATATCTAACCACTTCGTCGCCCACAATCCCAACATGTTTCCTCATTTGTCATCAACAATCAAAGTACAGTAGAGTTTTTGTGCTGCATTGGGCTAGCTTTTTCGAGGCAGTGACTCATCTGTGAAGACAGCATTTTCTTTGATGGAATTCTGTATACCATTCTCGTATATTGCGCTCTGCCACAGTGCTCGATTAAACTTCGAATGTACATACTCATATAAGCTGGTGGAGAAAATAAGTGCAGCGTTAACGCAAACGCCCGCAGCTCGGATGGATACGTGCCTTTCTGGTCTTTTCGTGCCCTGTGGAGGGGTTGCTGTATGTATGGGAGAAGACCGCAGTGAACACCCCCCTGCCCTACTCAGACATGAGCTTTTGATCCTTCATCTCGTTTATTATCGCTTGAGGCTCCAACTTCGCTTTCTTTGGACATCCTGCAATTTTTCTACTGCAAAATTTTGATCTTGAACTGTTTATCTCCCCTTAGGAAACATGAAGCGTTCCTTTGTAATGCTGCTGTGTAGGTGATGCAACTGTCACATCTTCAACAACTTTTTTTCAATTTGAACACATATAACGGCCGGAGTACCCTGGGGCCTCGGTTAGGTCGATTTATTTGCAGCTGAAACAAGCATTGCACAGTTTAGACCTACTGGTTTTACTCGCGGCACTGCATAAAACAAATACAAATAACAAAAGAAAAGGCACGAATGCAAGAAAAAACAGGTCCTTGTGTATAGCCCAAATGACGTTACTTAACCTCGTAGTTGCGAGCTACCCTTTTATAACACAACAGGGCAACCGATAACGAAATCTGGGGAGTCGCCTATTTATATAATTTCAACGAAAAGCAAACGGTGCGTCCTTTTCCTATTTGCGCTCCGCACCAGTGGTATCAACAAGCACAAGAATGTGTATCACTAGGTTTTGCAAGTGTTTTACAAATGCGTCAAGCACAGTCGGACAGCTACCGGGTCGCAGCCTAGTCCGGTCGAAACTATATTCCAGTGCCTCTCTCTAACATACGTGATCGCCGTCTTTTGGCTTCCAGACTTCCCGTCAAACAGCCTGCCCCGACGTGTTTCTAACATTTGGTTCCTTAAGAAACCGGTTAGGAAAAAAGAAAGAACGTCAGACGTGAAATTAGAGACAGATTGCGAGCTGTCAGCATGCGTTCCGGCATATAGATAAGTTTTCATCAAGCTCGAAATGTTCTGCTTACAACTGAAACTTCATCCCGAGTACCTTTTTGCTCGATTTATATAGCCGTACGCAACGCACGATATACCCAACAACGTCCGGACGCCACCACACAGAGAACATCTGGAACATCTATGCGGCCGCTGCGGCATGCGTTGCGGAAGGCGCGCCTTCTGCCTATGGCAATATGGCGGCACGCGGCTTCACCTGAGGGGCGCCTCCTCCACTCCAGCAAATTTTATTTTAACCTCCTTGGCAACTACGACGTGTGGGTGCCATTAGGCGAAAACGACTTTACAGGAGGTGATAACAACCCCACAAAGTAGAACAAGCATTCTAGTTTAACCATCTTGAATATCAAGGAGATGTTACACTTAGATGTGGTTGACCCTGTACACCTCTATCAACCTTTGACTCCCGTCGAAAAACTGATTGAGCTGTTCAACATGCTGTGCACACCCAACACACTCGTCTTCTTTTGTGTGCTTTTTTTTGTGGCAAATTATACATTCAGCCAGCATACTGGTCTGAAAAACGAGGGAAACAAAGACCATAGGCGTGTGCAGATTCTCCTTTAGGGGGAGGAGGAGGGGCTAAATCTTACCGCAGCGCCCCCCTCCCTCTCCTGTTCCCTCGGTCCAGTCCAATATAAGAAAAACAGGCTCTACAATGGATACAAGACCTCAAAACGCATCGGTTACGTGCTTCACAACGGCCTGCCTTTGGTCCCCTGCTTTCTGGGGTGAAGGTGGGAAGTAAACAGTTATTTGAATGCAACATGCGGCGTCTTCGGCCGCCATTATCGTCAAAAAGTATGCGTGACCCTAACCTTGCACATTTAGGAATGACGTGAAAGGTCTGACGGTATGGGGCAGAATTCGCGCCCCCTTTAGATGATTAGGCGGGGCTGCCGCCCCCACTTACCTCCCACCCACCCCCCACCCTCTGTGCGCACGCATATGTCAAAGACACTGAAGTAAAAACAGGCCGGGAATGACGGGCAGCTTTTACTAGGTTCACCGTAAACAATAGTTTTAGAAGAAAGTATACACACTGGAAAAGGGGAGCGCACTCAATAAATCACGCGGGAGGTTTTCCAAGCCCCAAACAACGGGGCTTTAACAAGATGGCGGGCCCGTTGAAGGCATTAAGATTTCATGATCGGCCCTTGTTGGACGCCGGCAAGTGAGCTAGTTGGCGAAGCGCCCTCGCAACTCCGCTGACCCAACACGGCGCTTCGAATACAAAACTGGCTTCCGTTGGAGTCTCTTTAAGGATATATATTTTAACGCGATAGCGTTAGAGAGCTCGTGTCGCAGAAATTCCGTCGTCGGTGTAGGGCCCGCGGGGACCGTTGGTTGTGAGCGAAAAATCATCCGTGAGCGAAAAATCGAGAAAGGAAATGGACAACTATGTCCATCTAGCGGAAAACATATCAAGCCAATGCCGCCTTTTCCAGAGGAGGCGTTGATCAAGCAAACAGCGAACGCTAGATAATGTGCTGCCATCTGTGAGGCATTGTGAGACTCTTCATGGCCTCCGAGATGCCAAGCGCGCGGCGTGCATCTTGGAGGCCATGCGACTCTTGCTTTAGATCAAAAACCTGTATGTACCATTCTCGCGCGCGCGCGTGTGTGTGTCTGTGTGCGTGTGTGTGTAACAATACACATTAATAAGTATGCACTTAGTGGTTGAAGTGCGCATCAGGGACCGGATTTCGCTATCGCGTTCAACTCTTAAAGGCGAAGCTTAAGGGTCCCCCAATTTTTTGTTAAACTTCCAAATTCAGGCCCGTATGGAGTTTACGCAAGAGTGGGTAAGTGTTTGGTAGAAATAGCCAATATATATATATATATATATATATATATATATATATATATATATATATATATATATATATATATATATATATATATATATATATATATATATATATATATGAAGAGAGAGAGCATAAACGTTTATTTGAAGTAAGCGCACTGTGCGCCCAAGGTGTGCGGCCTCCTTATTCCATGTAGCCGCGGGCCTTCGCCACCTCGCGTGCCCGTTGAATTAGGCTGCGCTGATTCTTCAGGTCTGGACACAGATAACTAGGCCTCCCCCAGCTCTTTGGTTAGTGCAGCGGTTTTGTATGCATCCTCATGCTATCTGGCAGGCATAGAGCGCCAGGGACATAGAGCGACAGGGACTAAAGGCAAATATTAAGTCGACGTAGGTTGTTTAAATAGCGGTCCAGAAACCTCGTAGTGCTACTTTTATGCCAACGAAGTGCTTATTTTGAAATAAAATCACGTTTTAGTGGTCCGCATCGCGTTAGCGCACTTCAAACCACCCGCCTGAAATCAGTCTTTTACACGTCACTGCTGCCGTGCCCAACGTTGCCCGCCTTTACTGCGCGGCGGCGTGCATTGGCGGCGTGCACCATTCGGGCATCCGGCAACATCACTTGCATGCGGCATTTTGTCGAACTTTCTGTCAGAGCGACTTTCACGAGCGCGCAAAACACACGCGGCAGTACGCGATACCGAAACTACCACTGAGACGCGACCGCGTGAGCGAAGCAGGGCGCCGGGCGAAGCACAATTCGGCGAAAACGGAACCTTTGAATCACGCGCGCCGTTCCCCATGGCAACGCCAAAGAGGTTCTTTTTTCCATGAATCAAACAGAAACGAACAAACAACATTTTATTACGTCTCTTGATGCACGGAAGGTTCTTTTTTTATTGCTGCTAGTTTGATTACTAGAGATTATTTGTAGGCAGACTCTCATACGTCATCGGGATCATTTTGAAAATGTGCCGCTCGTGATGCTCATCGTGTGATACATTTAGCTTAATTTCTCGGTAACTAGGGCACTGCTGTTGATAACATTGCCGTTTTAGACGTTGTCATACATTGAGCTTTCACTCTGACATAAATAGTTATTTGCCTATTTGTGTGCATACGTGTATTAGACGTGTGCCGTAAGACCGGTGTTGTGTATGAGTTACGAAGTGCCTTGTGGAATCTCTTATGCATGAAGCGGTGGTGGTCGTGTGACTCTAGGAAAGGCGGCTCCTCGCGTGCTTCAAAAAAAAAAAAGAAAAAAAGAAGACACTGGAAGTTCATCTCCAGTGGCATTCTCTTTTCACTCCAATATGCCATATTGTATCTCACACGCGAAACTAATGCTTACGGTCTTACGCTCGTGAAATATCTGCCTTTATAGCGCTCACGTCTCTTTCACTCATTCCCTAAACGTACACTATTCCGATTCATCGCAGAAAAATAACCTACAGGACTCAGATTCTCGGAAACCATAACATTTTCCTTCTTTCAATCATGACAAAGACAGAAGGGATTCCCGGAAGTGAACCATTGAGATCTAAGCGGCACTGTCAAGAAACGTTCATACGAGCCTACGACCCACGGACGATAGCCATTCTTTGTTCTCCAGTCATTCACACACATTACGCGAACCGTGTCTTTGTCGTTGAATCATATCCTTCCTTTTCTCGCGTCTTATCTTCTAGCGTAGCACAAAACGCCAAGCGCTATGCATTTGACGAGCGTATGCGCAGAATAGAGGGGACGGGGATATTTGTTTAAAGGACCCAGCCTTTAGCAACCCCTCCCTCCAACCAACATAAAAAATAAACCAGTGAAATAGCTAGGCGGACCAGGGGGAGCGGGGGGGGGGGGGGTTGAATCACCCATCGTCTGCAAGTATTTGTGTGTCGTCTGCTGCGGACATGGCGGAAGAAACTTATATGGCCGCCGCTCCTCCCCACCGCCGCAGTTTCGTATACGACGTCGGAGACCCATAATTCAGCGTGGCGACGCTCACCGCAGCACAACTTGCGCTCGCAGCGACCTCTGGATCCTCCCCGTCGACCCCCGATCGTTGTGAGTGCCCCCCCGCCATCTGCGGTGATTGCCGTTTTGGATGGAGCGTAACAAGCCCAAAACGTGAGACAGAAAACGAAGAACAAAAACAATATTCCGAATAGCATGCGAACTCACTGTTTCCTCTTTCTTTCTCTATTTGTTTCTGTTCAGCTCTTTCTATTCATTAAGTGTATCTTCCCCCGGTCTTCTTACTGGGGTTACGGTCTATCTTTATTCGCTTTTCTTTAACTTTTCACCTATTGTTGTATTTGCGCTACCAGAATATCAGCCGTCACCAGCACGGTGGTCACGCGTTCAGTTAAAAGTTAGGAATAACGGAAATAATAAGTCAAAGTAGGATAGATTTAATCGGCCAATCCACACGCGTAGTTGGCATGAACTGTCTTTCCTCCTTCATTTTTTTTGTATATCTATCTCATACCCTTTCCATGGACGGGGTAGCAAATCCGAGAACATCTCTACTTCCCTGTCTGTCCTCTCATATCTATCTATCTATCTATCTATCTATCTATCTATCTATCTATCTATCTATCTATCTATCTATCTATCTATCTATCTATCTATCTATCTATCTATCTATCTATCTATCTATCTATCTATCTATCTATCTATCTATCTATCTATCTATCTATCTATCTATCTATCTATCTATCTATCTATCTATCTATCTATCTATCTAATCTATCTATCTATCTATCTATCTATCTATCTATCTATCTATCTATCTATCTATCTATCTATCTATCTATCTATCTATCTATCTAGCTATCTATCTATCTATCTATCTATCTATCTATCTATCTATCTATCTATCTATCTATCTATCTATCTATCTATCTATCCTATCTATCTATCTATCTATCTATCTATCTATCTATCTATCTAGCTATCTATCGATCTATCTATCTATCTATCTATCTATCTATCTATCTATCTATCTATCTATCTATCTATCTATCTATCTATCTATCTATCTATCTATCTATCTATCTATCTATCTATCTATCTCTTTCGCTTGCAACTAGCATGCTCTCTCTCACCGCTTCCATCCCGTCGTAATGGCGACCGCGGAGAAAGTAGAGCGATCGTTCCTCTCCGGAGGAAAGTGTTAGATCGCGTGACCGGCAGCCATTTGCACAGGGGCCAATTTGGCTTCAGCATGCTTCCGCCTGTAGCGACCGCTTCGTTCGTCGTCTGGACAGATAATGGTTGACAGGAGCCGCCGTTGGCTAAAAGCACCCACAGAGCACCTTCGGCAATGTGGACGGAGAAAGCAGCTCACCACCGGTGGCAATCGAACACACGACTAACATGCGGATTACGCAAAGTTCCACGTAGACAAGCATCCCCCAAGAATGTGTACAGGGGCCGTAACAGTCATGGGAAGACACCTGATTCTGCGTCGCAGGTGCAATGCGAAGGTCGTGGGTTCGGTTTCCAGCGGCAACAACCTGCTTTCTTCGTCCACTTTCGTTTACCTTCCGTTTACCTTCACCTCGGAATTAAATCATTTCAAACAAAATCTACTAATAACAACCCGTACTATTTCTTCACCTCATTGTCTGTTGCCTGATATATTCGAACGATTTTTAGTCTGTATGCATGCATGAAAACGCCCTTTTTCCACGTAGTTTTTCGCGCCAGCCAAGAGGAAATCCACTCTATGCTACCAAATGAGCTTTATTTCCTTCGGGCATTTTTTAATTTGCCTTCTTGAGAAGAAAGTATTGAACAGCGAATTAAAAAAAGAAACCACATCACCTTTTTTTTTTTCTTGAGAAAGCTGGGATACTCGAAACTCAGAAGACCAGCTCAAGGCACAACGTCTTCTTGGCTCAACACCAATCAAATAAACTTGCTGGATAAAAAAGTCAAACTAAAATAAATTTGCTCTCGACCTTTCAGAAGATGATATTGTTGATCTAGTAGAGGAATGTGTAGTTGTGTTACGCACGAACGAGAACTTCGTATGCGCAACTTCGATTTCCGTTGGTTACTACGATCAAAGGGAGCACCGAAAAGCATATTTCTAAATTGTGACCGATACTACAGAAATTCTTGCAGAAAGAGTGTTGGCGCAGTCAGCTTGTGATGTTGGACATGGTGCTATCAAAGGAGGCCGCGAACAGCAAACAACGAAAACATTTCTGAATTCGGGTCATGCAAGTATGGGTGCAAATCGAAGAACATGCGGTAATATCAAAGGAAACGAGCTAGGTTCTTTAGATGAAAAATCCCTGAAGACGGGGTGTAGCTGCAGTCAACGTTTCGACAAGTGGTCTTGTCTGCTTCAAGGCTGCAACTGCCTAACTCGCTCAAGACTTCGTACGCACCAGAAGACAAGACCAAGGAAGGCATATTGACAGCCGCCAATTTGTAGCACAAAGCCACAAATAAAGGGGATCGAACCCGGAACCAACGCCTTTCCGAGGTGGTCCTAACCTAACTTACCCTAACCTAACCTAACCTAACCGACCACCCTGGAAAGGCGTCGGTCCTGGCTTTGATCCCCGCACCAGGACAAAATTTTCGGCTACTAAGAGGCTTTCTTTCGGAGAAATCTGTGTGAATTTCCTTGTGGCTTCGTGCCACAAACGGGTGGTTGTCTATTTTTCCTTTCTTAACCCTTCTGCCACCTTGCGGGATTCCGCAGAAATAACTTGCAAGACAAGACCACTTGCCGAAAATTTACCTGCAGCGACACCTCGTAATCAAGGATTTTTCACCTCTTCAAGCTTCCGTCTTCCCCCGAACTTCTGCCTAAATTCTTTAGAACCATTCATTCATTCATTCATTCATTCATTCATTCATTCATTCATTCATTCATTCATTCATTCATTCATTCATTCATTCATTCATCTTTGCAAGTGCCTATGAATATCTCTCGGTCTTAGTAAGGGCTCACTTTCCAAAGCAGCGACGAGAACGACAAAACAAAACTTATAATCCGAAGCTACGGTGCTTGCGAAGTGTTCTGAGAATTCCCCAAGCTGCCAAACGAACAAACATTGGTTGGTTATAAGGGTGTCACAAATCTTGAATGTTATTTTGAAGCAAAGGATCTGAAATTAAGGCTTTCGTGCTTCGGTCACGTCACGCGAGCTACCAGCTTACGAGAGTAGGAGCTTGAGAGAGTTGGTTTTGGTTCATGACGGCGCATAACACAGCGCGCAAACATAGCAGGACAGCGCATAAAACATTGTATAACGCACAGTGGCAGTGTATAACGTAGCATCTCGTATAACACAACATAGTAGGACAGAGTAGAAAAAGGTGTCTTTTCCTACTCTGTCATACTATGTTCTGGCAGAGTTCCCTTTTGGGCTTGTTGGTACAACATCGTCGACTAAAATAGCGCTGGATGAACAATGACACGAGAAGAGGTGCAAGATTTTATCTCGGCGTAAGTCATCTCGGACACGAGAAATCATCGAGGCAGCCGCCATATCACGTGCGGGTCAGAATTGCGTTAGCTGCCCATATGTAACTTTGAGTGAAAAAGACCTGATCTTTTTAGATAAAGAAAAACATGCCAGAGCAATAGCGACTTGAGAAGGATCTGTGCGCAGGTGCGGTTCTGCGTTTTTTTGCCGTGATTTTTTGTAAGGTGTTCAGTATAAGTAGCTGCGCACGTGCAAAAATAAACATTTTGTCGAAACTAGCACCTGTGTTGTGTATCCTCTTCTCGTGTCCCTGTTCATCCAGTGCCATATTACCATGTCATCCAGGGCCATGTTGCCATCCAGTGCCACGATACCATGTTCTACAATGTTGTGCTGGACGCTGTGTTATACGCCGTGCGTTATGCGTTGTGTTAGGCGCTGGGTTCTACGCCGTCATGAATCAGCTTAGGCAAGCGACAATCCTTATTAGAATCGGCTCTAACATTCAAGGAGCTCCCGCTGAAAAAGGAATGTCACCAGAAAGAAGACCACAAAACACAGCGCCTGTGTTGTGTGGTCTATTCTCGGTGTCCTGTGTTTGCGCTGTTTGAAAAACTATGTCAACAAGCAAGTTACGCGTGCTGATATGGTTTTGTCCCCAATAACGAATATTTTTCTTCTCTCCCTCTTTCTTTCAGTACCTCTTACCCCTGCACTCTGAGCTAAAGGAAAACAACGGTGAGTGGATCAATAACGCATATCGCAATTCGATGAGACCCCGTGTAGGTCGTCTTTGGGAAAACAAGAGCGGACGACATCTGACGCTCCTTTTGCTGGGACGATGCCAACCTCCTGCCTACCCTAAGTGCCGTCCTTGCTTGCGTGTCTTCTGTTTCTTCACCGCTTGCGCTTTTCTTTCGCTCCACCTGCTCGCTTACTTGCAATGCGAGAAAGCCCGATTCCTGTTGGCAGCCATTTGTGCCATCGCTGCCATACCATCGGACTGCACGTTCAGTGGTGGCCGTCAGACGAAGCTTAGCAGCTAAGCATGCCGTCCATCTGACTGTAGCACAGTTACTGATTGATCGATTGATTGATTGACTGATTGTGACTATTAGGCGAGACTGAGGAGCTAAGCCTGATGTCCTAACCGTAGCCCGCCGATCGATAGATTCACTGATTGATTGTGGTCCTCAGGCGAGGCTTAGGAGCTAAGCATGATGTCTGTCTAACTGTAGCCTATTGCTTATTGATTGATTGATTGATTGATTGATTGATTGATTGATTGATTGATTGATTGATTGATTGATCGATTGACTGATTGAATAATTGAATGAATGAATGAATGAATGAATGAATGAAACTTTACAATCTGACATCATGCATACAACGTAGTGGGAAAGTTATGTGTTCACTTAGAGCACCTAAACCTTTTTTGAACGCGCACATTTGCGTTTTATTCGCTTTCTAAAGCCAGAATCGAACCAGGGACATTTGTCTATGCGTAGAAATGACGGAGCTACTGAGCCGTGATGGCTGGTTCAGCTCCATACTGCAAAAGTACCCACCCTACACTGGTAATCGAACTCTCGTCTTTGTCTCCGGATAGCAGCCGTTCTGCTACCTCTTCAAACTAGGATTCTAGTGCCCATTGAGTATACTCAAATGGCACTATTTTTTTATTCAATTTCACCTAACATAAAATACTATTAATTTTTATTATGGCTTCTTGCGAATTCATTATCGTTAGTTGTGATAAAATATTTCAATAATTTGTTCCATCAGAACGTCGTAAAGGTAACCGCATGGACGGTTTAGCACGCAATAAGAAAAAATAAAGGACCATATGTGTTACTCCTTATGGAGAGTCCTGCCTCACCACGTATATGACTCTCTTTAAAGAGACATATTAACTCCCTTTTGGGTCCGACGACTCCCTGACGAGAGTAAAAGGATCTCCAGGGAGAGTTTACGTGTCTCTTTAAAGAGAGTCATGTACGTAGCAATTCAGGACTCACAAAAAAGAGTAAAACGACTCTTTTTTTTAGAATGCAAGGGTGCAAGGTAACTGATTATTTACCACAGGTTAGCCAAGTCAGTTATGCCAAATCTTTCTATTTTCAGTTTTACTACGAAATCCACAGTACTATTTCTTTTTAGGGGCGAAGCTCCTTAAGGCGGCACCCGTTCGTCCCTCGTAGTCGTAGTCGTAGTAGTCGTAGTGCGTAACCAGTCTTACGCTTTGACCTCCAAGGTGGTGCCGGTGGGAGATTTTTCCTGTGCGTTGTTGAACAATAAAAAATTCGCAGCGTGCGCGTTAACTAAAAGCCGAATTCTTCTGTCTCTCATTCCCCATTAGCAGCTATTGGCATGTTCCAGTAGGAAACGTTAGTAGAAGTAGAAGTGTAAGTGTTAGCTAAAAGCCGACTTCTTCTGTCTCTCATTCCCATTAGCAGCCATTGTTTACCTCCAAGGTAGTGCCTGGTGAGATTTCTCCTGTGCGTGATTAAACAATAAAAATTTTGTTCAAAACGCCGTTGATTGATGAAATAAACCAACGAAAGACGCCAGATGTTTTGTAAAAGCAAAACGAAAGAACGCCAGATGTTTCTAAAGCAAAACGAAAAGACGCCAGCTGCTTAACGAAAGGCACCAGATGTTTTCTAAAGCAATGGTTTTCTAAACAATGAAAATTCACAGCGTACATGTAAAATTAAAGTGAGCTGTAAGTCGTCATAACTCATCCAACCTTTAGTATAAACGCGCCCGATCTCACGTCGGTGATGATGTACTGGGCAGAATTCACGGAAGATTCACGGTTTACCGATGAACCTCCGCAGCTTCGCCCACTCATCATCATTCACTCCGTGGATATGCTGTGATTTTTTTGTTTTATTTATGAAGGCGAAAGCCCAAGGTATGCCTAATCAAACTCGAACAGTGACCGTCGGTGTCGGCGGCGTCAACAAGAGTGATGCAAATAATCGTCATGTGATGTATGCGACAGCATCGTGATGTCACAAGTCACTATGACGTCGCGATGACCTGACGTTACTGTGACGTCACGTCACGTGACGTCACATTATGGCGTCATTCCACGACATCGTCGCTTGGTCATAGGTGGGCCGATCCCGGGAGCACGTGAGGTGCAGGAAGCTTGCGATGCCTCCTATCCCGGAGGCCGTGCAAAACCATCCTAGGTGCTGAAAGCTTTCGGGGGTCGGGAAATCAATACAATTGACTTAGGATAAAACGAAAAATTAAGATAGCTTTCGCCTTCGAGTTATCTTCGGCAAATTCATAAGGAAGCTTCCTCTGAGTTCTTTTTTTTTTGCCATGTGTAAGGAGTGGAAATAATTACAATGCGATTTGGTCAGCGTGAGGCGCGTGTGAACGGGTCTCTTTCTTATACGGAGGCTATATATTATCTGACACTATTAGTACACGCTGTAAAAGCGTGCTGCTTTGAGCCTTTTGGACGCCTTACGAAGCTACGTTTGCGATAGAAGTAGCAGGCGACGCTATACAAAGGCACGAACCACGTCCTGTGTATTCATTCACGGAAGCAGTAAAAACACAAAATGTTGTTTTTCACGCACCGCTGACCGCTCGCGTGTCCTGCTGTCTTTTTCTTTCTTCTTTCTGGAGAAGCTGCGATGGCTGGAATGAAAAAAAAAAAAACGGCTGTCGTCCTCGCTTTTGCGACCACTGCGCGCGTCAGACAGCGAGGAGCTGAGATTGAAATAAATAGCCTCTTGCTCTATCTTCACTACATCTCTAGGATACTGCATACACCTGCTTGACAGGCTTGTCATGCTGTTTCATGTCGCACGTATGTAAACGAATTTGCGTTTTCTTTTTGTTGAAGGGCGTGCCGCATTTTCTATGCCTATTCTGAAAGGATGACAAAGGCGGCCTTTCAGAACGCATCGTATGCTGACGTAGAAAGAAAAGAAGGATTAAAAAAGGAAAAAAAAGAAGGCACTACAGACAGACAGACAGACAGACAGACAGACAGACAGACAGATAGACAGATAGATAGATAGATAGATAGATAGATAGATAGATAGATAGATAGATAGATAGATAGATAGATAGATAGATAGATAGATAGATAGATAGATAGATAGATAGATAGATAGATAGATAGATAGATAGATGTGCTTGCAGGTTGTAAGCATAGCATTACAGGCAGTCCAGATAATACAACTGGACGTCTACCTATCTGTCCAGAAAATTTCCGCGTTGAAAGCAACTGCAAGCATGTGCTCATTATGTTGTCGCCCTGCAATCGCGTTCCTTGAAAAAAGAGAACGGGTCGGGAAATGTGGCTTGTATGTTTGTTGACGAATCGAGCAAGTGCGCAACGTATAGTGTGCTCACCGCGTTCCCTGCACCGCCAGTACCGCCAGCTTGCTGGCGTCCCTGGTGCACGGAACAGAATTCTTCTCGGGCTAAAACTGGCTCACTGTTTTAGTTTTCTCACCACGTTGCTTCGGAGCACGGGACGCGGAACATGGCACAGGCGTGGCTCCCGCCTTTGTCCTGTTGTTTGTCATGTGCTACAAGACAACAGGGTATGAAAAATAACGATTGCATACAACAACCAGCTCGGCCGCATAGTTTTACTCCTGTAGCTTTGTCGTTTGCTACCACTTCACATTTTATGTTGTAATCGAAAGTGACCTGCTTTACTGAGCAGTACCTCTTTGTTAGGGCTGGAATCTTGAGTGAATATCTGGTAGTGTCTCTTATATATTTTTCTGTGGGTGAAGTCATTCAGCATGCAGCTATTGCGAGTCGCTCGCGATCTGTCGTAATATTAGCGTAACCTCCTGAAGTTCCAAATATGAGTTCAAAAACTGCACTTTATATGTAGTAGCCCATAGCCCACTATGTAATTTATCATTTTATTAGTATTATATTTTCTATGATGCTAGTAAATATTTTCACACATCGTACCTTGCTTTTTTAGTATATTTTACGTTCGTGAGTTCAGTTGCATCTTCTGCACTAATCGATTTATCGCCATGTGAAGGTGTTATTGTATAGTTATATCGCTATTACGTTTTTGATGTACTGCCTCCCTTACACAGTGCCCTACGAGGGCCTTGTAAGGTACTGATAAATAAAATAAAGTTATTTGCCCTACCGTGTTTTTATGTTACTATCAATGAACGAGCGAACAAAATTTTTAAAATATTTTTTCCTAAGCTTTTACGTAATAAAACAGCAGTATGGGGCCCTCTCTCAATGGATGCCACTGGGTTAATTTTGAGCGCCTGGCATTTCATACCGGGCGCCTAAACCTATGCACGCGGGTGTTCTTTCTTTATAGCACTTCGTTCTCATCGAGCTGCGACCGATGCTGCGGCCGGGAATCGAACCCACGTCCTCGTGCTTAACAAGCAACTCCGTAGCCGCTAAGCAATACCGCGGCGGGCGCACACGTCAGCACAAATGCTGTCCTTAACTGATCTGAGGCCCGGTCGTGCCCTTTGTAGTGCTGCACGGAACTCTGAGGTTGCGGGGGGTTTAGACGTACAGCCCCGCAAATCTGTAGAACAATAGGCCGCACCGGAGGGGGTTGCCTGGGAACCCGCGGTCGGTGTGCTGAGGCTAGCGTCCTGACAGTTCCAGATGCCGTGCCCCGAAGCCAGCGAGCAAGCCTGGCTTTGGCTTGGCTTCGATTCTACCCGATTCAACTACACCCCTCTCCCCCCATTTCGCCTACCTCCACTCTTATCGGAACAATCCCTGCCCTGACGCCAGGAGTATTCAGCTAGCTCGTACGCTCGTACTTGGGGAGGGGTTCACGTGACAGAGCGACGACCATAGAGTGCTGGTCTTCTTGTTTTCAGGATTCGCGGTTTCGCCGTGGTTATCTGTCCTAATCCTCCGCATGTCGGCTCGTTCGAACGCGCCAAAACATCGTGGCTACAGTTTTTGAAAAGCGGGCTATACAGACCACCAGCGAGTGCAAATAATGGAACGGACGCAGCTTGCCTCACTATGGTGACAACCAACAACAATCGTGTGAAGTCAGCTGACAATGTGGTCGCTGGCAGCGTATGCGAGATTTTATTTTCAGAATAGCACTGTATATATTTCACAGATTAGCGATATATTTATGAAATATTTTGTGGTGTACTCGGCGAGATGGTATAGGCCCACGGTGAGTCTTGGCGCTAAGAAAACTGGACACAGGAAGAAGACACAGGACGGACGCTGTCCTGTGTCTTCTTGCCTGTGTCCAGCTTTCTTCGCACTACTTCTTATCTTGACAATTTGTTTACTCGTGAAAATGTCCTAACGACGAAGAACAAATAAATTTCAACCGGGAAATCTTCACTTGGAAGGCCTGTATTTATTTTGCAGCGAACTGTCATGCTTTTCGTTATGCCGTTACGCGTTCACAAAAACTGCCATAATCATGAATGGCATCTATCTTTCTAGCACGTGCAACGCAATAACTCTGCCGGCGCGCGCTCTCTCTTGTTCCTCTTCTTCATCTTCTGCTTCGCTCCCGAACACGTGCGCCCGGTGCGCGCTCTCCCGCTTCGCCGATTTGTCCGGCGTGGGATGCAATAACTTGGATCGGCTAGAGAACAAGTACGGAGAGAGAGGAAAGAGAGAGAGAGAAACAAAAGATAGAAAGAATAGAAAGAGAGAGAATTAAGAGCAATGGAGAGAAAGAAAGGGAACAAATAGAAGAAGATAGAAAGATAGAAAGAAAGGACACAAAAAAGAGATAGAAAAACGGAGAGCAACACAAACAGAGAAAGAAAGAGAGAAGGAGAGACAAAGAAAGAAAGAAGGACAAGTAAATAGAGATAGAGAGAGAAATATAGAAAGAGGAAGTGAGAAAAGAGAGAGAGAAAGTGTAAAAAAGATAGAAAGCGCGAGTATAAGATAGAAAGAAATAGACAGAGAGAGAGAAAGAAATATCAGGAAACAGAGACAATAAAAATACAAAGAAAATGGAGAGAACGACAAAGAAAGAGGAAATACAGAGAAACCGGGAAGGCTGCTCAGCTGTTGTTCCTTCAAGCTTGGCACCACTAGTGCCAAGTGGCCATAATATTGTTTTTTTTATATTGGCTGAGATTGTGAACTCACGTTGCGAGGTAAGACTTCGTTAACCACACAGAGCTTTGATTTCTGTGTCTCCATACCTCCCTATTCCTGACTGCATAAACAAAACGGCACGCCAAACTTGGACCGGAATTCCTGTGGCGATCAGAATGACGTCGCATATTTTAACTTGCCTCTCCGACAGGCCTGTCTAACGCTCGCATCAAAGCCCCTGTATTACACCGACAGACACCACGGAAGCGCAGTGCTCCAGCGATGCCTTACCGTGGATAAAAAAAATAATACAGGGAAAGGGATTCCCGATGTCATCGGGAAAGGCAACAGACGCAGCGCGGTGACAGAAGTGATGGGGAAATGCAGTTCCCCTTCTTCCCCAGCCCAGCCACACTAGGTGTCATCCAGAAAGGAAGGCCATCGCGGCATCGAGGGGAAAAAATGGCGGGAAAAAGAGGTGTTCCTTCCTCCTCGCGAGGCGCGCGAAACAACTGCTTCCGGTGCTCCACTTCCGGCGCACGTATACTCTCATTTTCCGCTGCCCTTCCGCTTCCGGACTCGAATGGCTGCAGTGACGGTCCTCTAGTGGCTCCCAGGAGAATAAGTTGGGTGCGAGGAAAGAGGGGGCGTTACTTTAGGCTCCCCAGAGCACGTTTATCGGCTTGGTCGGCTCTTTTTCTTAAAGTCTCTTTTAAGTACGTATATACTTTTCCTGTCCCAAGACCTCGACACTTTCCCTACCGTATTGGACACTTCTTAGTCCTGCTTGGATGCAGCTGTACAATCCCTGAGTTGTAAACCAACATGCGTACGTATATGCAACTTCGTTGCTTAAGATCCAATAAATAATGCTGCGTACATGGTGTCACAATAACTTAAATTTATTTGACCGAATTCTATGGTAATCTATCTATCTATCTATCTATCTATCTATCTATCTATCTATCTATCTATCTATCTATCTATCTATCTATCTATCTATCTATCTATCTATCTATCTATCTATCTATCTATCTATCTATCTATCTATCTATCTATCTATCTATCTATCTATCTATCTATCTATCTATCTATCTATCTATCTATCTATCTATCTATCTATCTATCTATCTATCTATCTATCTATCTATCTATCTATCTACAAAGTGGGCCTCCAATGCCGCCTCCACCACAGTCTTATTGGTCCCTCATTGTTTGTGGGATACTTGTGGTTGTGTTTGTGGATACATTGGTTGTGGCATTTGTGGGATACTTCATACACATTAATTTATGTATCTGTCCATTGACAGAAGCATAAATCTATCAGGGTTTATGTGCATATTAAGCTAGCGATCAAGTGTCAACAAAATACAGACAGACAGACAGACAGACAGACGGACAGACAGACAGACAGACAGACAGACAGACAGACAGACAGACAGACAGACAGACAGACAGACAGACAGACAGACAGAGATGGTGCGTGTAATCGTGTAAAAGTGCGTGTAATCCCCCAACAACGCTAATAGCACTCAAACAAGCACGGCACTTACTGAGCACACAGTGTATCTAGAGATGCTCTCCGTGTATACATAAGAAGCCACCAACAATATGGCGACGAAGGCGGAATTCGAGACTCACCCAGGAAAGAGAAAATAAACAAGCAAGCTACTAGAATAGCGATGCTAACGCGTTCGCCTTTCCCTATACACCAGGGCGCTAAAGGCCCCCTATGTACTGAAAGGAAGGGAAGAAGAAGCGGAAGCCGCGTCGGAGAGCCAAACTAGATTACCGATGCGTGCCCTCTCTGTAATTGGATCGCTAAGCCTTTCTGGATTTGCCTCCTCTTCCCCACCACTACCGACGCGGTCTCGACCCTTTGCGTACACGTGTGTGCCTTCTTACTTATACTTACTTGCGTGCTTCTTCGACCTGTGTGCGTGTCTATAGGCTTGCCTTCGACGTTGGCGTTTACTGAAGCATTCATGTGGGCAAGCGTCAAGCAAATGGTTACCATTTACTCATATTAGATGGCGAAGATCAACGCAGTTCATCAGTCTGTATATGACGTGAACGTTTTCACGGGTCATCTGTTGACGCAAAAAGGGGGGTGCACCAGTCTTACCGTCACCGGGTTCGGTTAATGCGACACTGCACCATTTCTTACGTATGGGGCAGAAACTTGCAGAATAAGAAAGAAACTGGAGGATAAGTTAAGGACCACACAGCGTGCGATGGAACGTAAAATGATAGACACGACTCTAAGGGGATTGGAAGACAGCATAGTGGATCACAGAACAAACCGGGGCAGCCGATATCCTAGTTGATATTAAGAGAGAAAAAAAAAAAAAAACTCACGGGTTCCTCTATGCATTCCATAAGACGACTCGAAGGCGAAGGCCATCTTCTTTTTCTTATTGGTAATTGTATCGATCCTGCCCGGCCACCCTCCTAAAGCTTTCTGCACCTAACGTGGTTTTGCCCTGCCTCCAGGATCGGAGGCACCTCAACCTTGTTTTACGCTGCCTCCATGATCTCACCACCTTTTACCAAGCTACGAGGTCATGTGATTACGTCATCATGTAACGCTACGTCACAATGCGGTCATGATGACATCACAAATTATGGGCATCTGCGACGTCCTCCTGACGTCATATGGTGACGTCACCATGTGATGATCTTTTTCTTCACTCGTGCAGTCCCAGACGCCGCGGGACGCCGACGGCCAATTTTCTCGTTTGATGAGGCATCTAAGGCTTTCGCCTTAATAAAATGACAAGACGCTTATTGCCAACTTAAAGGTTTCTTCAACAGGCTTCACAGACAAGACGATGGCGCATGCCGATCAGGTCATTTATGGGTAACTGCGAAAGATAATAACTGTGCTTCAATCTCGAAAATCGGCACACAAAAAGTCAATTGAGTATGTCGTCTTTTGCAGCCCCTAATAAGTTCTGGAGATGAACTGATCTCGCACTCGGGCTGCCTGCAATGGTGATCGAGTCGTTCAGCTAATAATCTCCAACACTCGAAGCCTCGAAATACTCGAGATAATTTTTACGCCTCTTCATGTACCCGTTCGTGCCTTCGCAAACGCCTCTCAACTTTAATCGCCGCATCAGCGGCGGCAAATTTCAATCTATTCAGAAGGATCCTCCGGGAAAGCAAGAAAAACCACAAAAATGTAATCAAAGAGAGAACGCGCGGAATTTGTCGCCAGAGGCGTATCGGATCGAAAACTGTGCTCCCGTTCACGCTATATAGTAGTAGTTTTATCCACAATATTTCTTCTTTATATAAAAGAGAAGCTGAGTGTTCCAACTTTGATAACTTCAAATTGAACTTAATTTTTTGTCTGTGTGTATATAGATAACAATGAACCACGGTTGGACAACGATAAAAAAAACTGCACTGTAAAGCTGTCTTTGCTGCAATGCTCATTTCATTCATGAAAAAAGTTCCGGTTGTCATCGATGGGTATTTTTTCTCGTTTTTGTGTTGATTCCGTTCGGGACCAAACTCGATAACTTTCAGCCGGGACTGGCGGAATTTTAATGCGCACATATAACGCGGGATGAGGCAGCCAGACGATTCTCGTTTTTATCGCTTTCAGCGCGCGATATGGCGTTGAAGTGCTGGTGAAAAATAAGAAAATAAAAAAAAGGCTATTCGTCCTCATATAGGTGGCACTTTTCATTCCAAATCTGTCGCCGCGTCCACAAGTCACGTTTCGCGCCCGAACAGTTCGAGCGAACCATTTTCGTTCCCGCCGCTTTTATATAGCAAGGACCAATAACGAAACCTTCAATGTGAGACCCAGCACACAAAATGTACAGTTAAACGACTTTGGACAGCCGGCACGGCAAAGGGGAGAGGGGGGGGGGGGGCAGGAGGTAAATGCGTAAAATTTTATATACCGACGAAATGATGTTATGCATTCCAGACGCTGTTCAGTTTTGAAACGACGCGGTCTGTATGTCCCCATGCCAAAGTACTTCGACGAGCGGATGAGCACTAATTATGGTTCAGACGGTACCTGGAGCTTGTAGGTCATTATTACCGATTTTATTCTCTGACGTCACAGCAATGCCATTGACGATCGCAGCGATGTGCTCGAATCGGGAAACTGGCCCCAAAAGAGCGCGGCTGTGATTCGAGACTACGAACCGAATATTAATAAATCGCGGTTTTCAGTATCTGTCGGGGTCTTTTTTTTCCTTCTTTAATGTGAATCTGCGTCTAAGTACACAGGGGAACTCATGAAGAGTAGGAGATGTGAATTTAATGACAGGCTTGCGGTGCATATCTCGCCGTTCTCCGATTTCGTCGAACTATGCGTAGATACTTCTAGCGAACTCACCTGCTATATTTCGTCAATCGCATATTGTTTTCAGGAAAAGTTCAGGGTACGTCTAGGGAAAGTTAAGAGAAAGTACAAAAAATGTCTAGAGAAATTTCAGGGAAAGTAGAGGGGAACTTTAGGGAAGTGCAGTAGATGTCCTAGAAAAGTTCAGTGAATATATCAGAGGACGTCCAGAGAGAATTCAGGAAAAGTACTGGGGACGTCCATGGGACGTCTAGGGGACAAGGGTCGTCCAGGGGGCGTCCAGAAAGTTAGGTGAAGTATAGGAACGTCCGGAGGTAGTTAAGGTAAAGTATAGGGGACGTCCGGAGGACGTTCAAGGGAACTTTAGGGGAAGTTCAGAGGACATGGAGACTTGAAGTGATGAGATGTCGTTTAACGAGGATTGCCACTGGAGCCAACGTTTCTGCAAGGGGACTTGAGTTCATCGGAGCAGCAACTGTTCATTTGCCGAAACGTCGGTATCAGCGAAATTTCTTGTTCGAGTACTTCTCGTAAGTATATTCTACAGCAACTTGCGATAGAGTGTATGAGCAATATTTTGGTAATTACTCGTTTATGCATTTTCATTCGTTATCCACGTGATGTCCACCTCATTGAGAAATCCTGTTCAATGATTTAAAATTGTGATCTCTAAGAAAAGCACTGTTTTTAGGAATTTACTTAGTTCTAAAAACAAAAAAGAAAAAAGAATCTCTTACAAGAAGTCCGTTTTTTCTTTTGCGTTCTCATCACGTTCTCACCACGTTACGAACCAGAACTAGGCGTCAGGAGGGCGGAAAGTGTTTCAAGTGCTACGGGAACTTTGACCTCGACCGCAACTTAGGCTGATTGAACCTGGCGCTAACACCGAAAAAAAAAGGCTAAGCATGCGCAAACAACGTAATTGCCGCGAAGGGGATTGTACGAACGGGGCGGTTTTTGGCTGCATGTCTTTCCGAAACAAAAGCTAGCTAAAAAAACAAAAAAAAAACAAAGGAATAAAGCCAAATTTTGGGAGTACAGGGGTACATTCAAAGAGGCTTAGGGGGGGGGGGTGCTGGCTGCATGCGCAAGCGAAATAAAAGTTTGCCAGAAACAAAGAGATTAAAAAGAGAACCAAATTTAGAGAGCACAGGGGTAGGTTGTTCAATAAGGCGTGAGATAATGTACTACGTCGCAGCTTCCGTGCTGCGAGAAAGAAGCATTAAGATTTCACGCCGCGGTTTTGGACGCCGGCAAGCTGCCGCGCAGAATGCAGCCACTTAGTAACGGGGCAACAAGCTTTCAATGTATGTAGTCTCGGTGTTCGCTCGCACGCCCACGGCATCTCTTAGCGAAATGAAGCGCAAGCCCCTTTCCACTCCTGTTCAACGAATCTATACTGCACTACGAAATCTAGAAGCAGCAATACACAAACACAAAAAAACAAAGCGTAAAATCAACTAAAAGATACGAAGAAACACGACCTTCTTCCAGCGCGTCGAAACACCACGCCGAGGCAGCGTAGTAAAGAAATTACTTCTGCAATATTAACAACTTGGAAACACAATGAACCGCTATGCTTTCTTGTTCTTTCTATTTTTTAAACATTGTTTGTGAGTCTGCATGAAAGAAAATATGAACGAGTTCACAAAAGGGATACGGCTCAAAGGAAAGCCTTCGGTGTTATCTAAAAAAATAAAAGAAAAGCTCACAGGGTCCCCTTGCAGTCGCCTCAGAAGACTCAAAGGCGAAAGTCTTCTTTTTTTCTTCGTAGTCGATTGTATTGAACCTCGCCCGCGCTCTTCCGAAAGCTTTCTGCACTTAAAGTGATTTTGCACTGCCTCCGGGATTGCAGGCATTGCGAGCTTTCTGCACCTAATCTGGTTTTGGACTGCCTCCGTGATCGGCGCAGCTTTAAGCGGCGTAGTCATGTGATGACGTCATCATGTGACGTCACGTTTTGCGATGTCATGGCCATGTTGCACTTCCTCGCTTGCCTTGGGCAGCATGCGAGTGTTTATTGGTCAGCTGCCCCCTCGTGCGAAGATCACGTGACGCCCCCTGGCAAATAGAGTGTTGCGCACTCGCCGCCTTGGCTACGAGTGGCGCTGGCTAACACTCCCAAGGATTAAGCGCACATCAATACCCTAAAAAGTGTGGAAGAGGGAGCGCCTTCCGTCGTAGCTTAATTTGTAAAGCATCGGATGCGTAATTCGAAGGTTGCAGGTTCAGATCCAACGGACGGAAAGGGTGATTTTTCGTCTACTTTAATTCTTCTCAATTCAAGCCAAAATAACAACACTTCAGTTTAAAAAAAAACGCCAGGCCTGCGCGGCACAAACAGAGCGAAAGCGGGAGGAGCGGCCTTACTAAAGCCCTCTGTGAACTCTCCTGAGGCGACCACCACAACTGCAGTTGCAAGGTATACCCACTACGCCATATATCATCATAATTTTGAAAATTAGGGAAATAACCCTTATTGTCATTATTAATCATTCCCTGGAGAAGCCAGGTGCCCGCTACATATCTCTAAGGAATTACGTGCACTTTGCAGGTGCTGTGGCTGAGAATCATGGGTGAGCTATTTTTAATGTCTTGGAAGCTTTAAACGACCAACTCGTTACGGAATTCGCATTGGCAAATAGTATCTCCTTGGCTAAATTGTCTGTTGGGTTAATTGGTTGTGCCTAACAAAGAAAGGAGCCCCTGGAACAATTCGCTTTCTTTCGTACACTGCGTTGTAGTCGTTATAGCTTCGCGGAGTTCTCTACAGATGCTCTTCAAGGTATACGACGAAAATTGGAGCTCCGCAGCCGCGCATTTCCCGCTCCGTGACACCGCGTCAGCGCACCTGTTTAGCACCTGGCCCGACCTCGGCTTATCTGGGTCGCCACGCGGTGTTGTTCCCTGCCGGAAGACGGAGAAACATGTGAGCGACGGCGAATGCGACATTCGCGACGCCGGCATGACACGTGACGAATGTGTGGCAGGAGATGCGTCGCGGACACCTCTTCTGTAAGACCCAATTCCACTCTCACTGTCTGAGACCTTGCAGTACAAATAAAAGGCTCGAAAGGCACGACCGTACGTCCGAAATGCCGGCCATGAGTTGTTTACGCGCGACCAACAGCTCTTCAACGTCTCCTCAGTTGTCCAGCAGTCTCGACTGACTCGTGTAAACAAAGGAGATGCACTTGTGGCGCTCTTTTGTTAAGGCCGAAGCCTTATAGTCTCACGAGTAAAGAAGGCTCCGAGATTCGGTGAGACCTGCTGAGATTTCACGAGACCTGACGATACATTGCGAGACCGGCACGGCATCAACCCGTATGATGAAAAAGCAGCAAACAAAGTAATAAAAAGTCGGTGAAAAGCCGCGTGATACTCCAGAGAATGTGTCTGTGCAGTCGGGCGCACTAAAAGTCACATGACCTTAACGTAACATGACGCCATCAATGACGTCGTCGTGGGACGTCATCATGACGTCACAGATCGCCAGAATTTGTGACCTCAGTATAACGGTATAACTTCATGGAGGCGTCGCAACATGACGTCGTCGCACGACATCGTCGCTCGGTCAAAGGAGGCCCGATCACGGAGGCTGTGTAAAATCATGCAAAATCATGTGAGGGGCAGATACAGAAAGCTCGCTATGCCTCAGATCTCAGAGCTAGTGCAAAAACCATGTAAGCTGCAGCAAGTTTCTTTTTTGGTGTGTGTGTGTGTGGGGGGGGGGGGGGATCCACATCAGAAGCTACAGGCAACAACGATGACCGTGCGTTCATATCCAGGTAAGAATGAAATGTGGAAGTTAAATGACAAATGACCTCGATAAAAAATTGGAGTGCCATAACATCAGGAACGGCTCATCGCGCCGACGAGCCCACCATTGAGAAAACATCAATTCTTTTAAAACGGCGCATACAAATACGCGTGTCACGTGCGCACCTTCGAGGGCCGGTCACAATTTTCCGTACATTCGTCGGCTCCGGGTTTTTCGCGAACTATGCGGCCGCCGCCACCGAAATGTGTAACCCGTAGAAATTTCGCTTAAAAACTCCCCGCATCGTTTCTTCTTCGTAATTCCTTCGCGTGCAACGCTCGAACCAGAGAGCATTTTCCCAACCCAGGCACACTCCAGAGAGACGCACCGTGTTTTCGCATAAACTCGGCCCGGTCGTTCCCTAAGTGGAGATTATGCAATTGCCACCAGCGCCAGCAGCTTAATTTCGCACCGCTTCCGGTGCGAGTGGCCAGTCATGATATGCACTCTCTCTAAGTGGACGGCTTGGTGGACCGACTGAAATTCAGAACTCACCCGTTCTCTAAGCCACTCAAGGGGAAGGTTTCAGTATTCACCTGAAAGGCTGAACTAAGAGCACGAGCAAAGAAAGCAATAAAAAGCGATACATTTGAGGGAGTTGGAATTCGGACTTAATATATTAAGTTGCGCGGTCACGTGCCTGCTAACACACACTCCAGGGCGTCTTCCCCTTTCGTATCACGGCAACCGAGTGCTTGATGGCTTCGCAGAGGGCGCGGAAAGCGCCTAACGAAATTGGTGGGCGCAAAATCTAAGCGTTGCCCGGATGTGCGCACGGATGATACTGATGTTGCGTCTGCACCGCCTAGAAAGGTTCTCTGGCGTATTCTTGATCTTTTCTGTTTGCTGGCGACTGATATCCGGTGTCACACGAGCACTTTTGATCGCGATCAGGGCCAATCGGGATTGGATTTCTAGATCGCGATCAACAATCGTGGCAGCTACATGGTCCAGGCTAATCCGGATCGAGCTTGGCGCTGACGTCAGTCAAATCGCGATCTGGGAGCCAGATGGCGATGCACTGATCGCGATCGAGGTTGATCGTGATTGAAACTGTGCGTGTAGCAGCACCTTATCTGGATCGAGCCTAATCCGGATCGGCCCTGATGGCGATCGAAAGTGCCCGTGTGAGACCGGCGTCATATTTGAGAACCTCCAACCGCACGAAACAATCGCTTAAAAAAGAAGTGCACGTGACATAATGAGTGCCATGTTATCAACTGATTTTCGGTCTGAAAACCAACCCCTCCCCGGCCCCCTAACTTCAAAGCACAATTGTGGACTGCGCACAACCAGAAAAAGGACAACACCGAAGAACACGCGAAACAGATAGAGCGCATGATCTTTCTTTTGTGTTCTCTCGTGTTGTCATTTTTCTAATTGTGCGCAGTTCGCATTCGTTTACTGGAATTCAGCAACTAGCCCCTCAAGATGTTCTAATTAATATTATCACCCTATAATTGTATGGAAAAGTTCACACGGGTAGTATGTAGCGAAGGGGCACTGTAACTACCGTAACATGTAAAACGGCTTTTAAGAAGTTGAAATACCTCCAGCCACAAATTCTTGGAGGAAACCCGACGTTTCGAGACCGGCTTGGTCTCTTCTTCAGGGGTGACTGTGCTGATCAGGGAGGCTTCGTCGCAGCTTGTTTTTGGCTCCGCCTTTCTCTTTCCCCCACGTTCCGGGGGAACACACCTGCGAATGTGAACCGGTCCCTCGGAACAATGCCTCCGATCTACGTGCACGGCCTCCGGAACGTGGGCGAAAGAGAAAGGCGGAGCCAAAAACAAGCTGCGACGAAGCCTCCCTGATCAGCACAGTCACCCCTGAAGAAGAGACCAAGCCGGTCTCGAAACGTCGGGTTTCCTCCAAGAATTTGTGGCTGGAGGTATTTCAACCAGTGTTGTATGCGTTACCGAAAAAAAGTAACTAAATACGTTACCCGTTACACTAAAGAAAAAGGAACGCGTTACCACCCTACGTTACCCATAAAAAAAGTTAACGCGTTACCGTTACCGTTACCGAAAAAAAGTAACGGACGTTACTTCTGCCGTCACTCCATAGTCAGAAATCTTACATCTTCGCAGCAGGAACGTACAATAGCAACTTTATAAAGCTCGTATTTATACTGCACATAAAAGTTCTAGCCGAAACAACAATTTTACTCGAAGTACTGATTTAATTTTAACGAGAACAATTTGCACAAATGCGCTGTACCTTGGCAGTACTGCTTAAAGTTGCCTTCATAGTTAATGTGACGGCTTCTGACTCTGCTGATGCGACACATGGGGAAGTCATTTTTTTGCAGTGGGACAACAAAATAAAAGTGATCAATTTCATCGTCAACGTTCTCCGCAAAGACATCACTGATCAAATTTGCAGTAATTACGACGGCGCGCTTTTACTTACAAAATAAATGCGCAAATGTTTTAGCAGTAAAGAAATGCTTAAACGCCGTAAATCTAGGCAAAAGTATTTGCTCGCATGGACATTCTTTTTTTTTTTTCAATTTAACTTGTATTATTACCACGAGTATGGCGTTTGTGTATGTGAAGGTGTTCAGCGTTAGCCTGGCTCGCACGAATTCACTGACGAGAAACGTAGTTGCAGACAGCAAGAAGCAAAACTAATTTTGAATACTGAATTTCTGAACAGTGTTAGAGCATTGCAGGGACAACTTTCTATGGTAACTACTAAGTGCTGAATGTAAGCAACAGCTGCATTTCAAAGCTGTCACCGGACAGCTTGACTCGCTTCTTAGCGAATACGTCCGGACCTATGCTAAATAGGAGCTCGACGGATGCGCTATATGGTACTCGTGTAATCACTGTCAGGAAGAGCTGGTGAACGCGCGGAAAGTTTTCCTTGAACCCGCTCAACGCAATGTAATGCGGCACCAACGGTATACTGAGACAGTCTCTCATCTTCACACGGCGATGATGCCGAGAAGGCATTTCCGAAGAAGTCATCCTCCGTTGTGTTGGACCTCACACCTATCCTTGATGTCCATGAGCGGAGAAAATCTCGATAGCTCACTTTTGACGCATACGAGAACTGCATTTCGCTTCACTACATCGATAATCAACGACCACTTGAAACTCGATAGCCAATCAACGACAACTGAAACTCGATAGCAAGGTAGCCGAAGCTATAGCAGGTCCGTTTAATAAATTTCGGCAGTTTGCTCCGCATTGCAATTTCCCCGGCGCAAGAAAGGACCCCGTGCGGGGTCGCTTTGTCAACGATTGGCGGGCCGACAGCAGTCTGCCGCAGCGACAAAATAACTGTAGCAAAGTGCGAGTTGAATAACGAGAGAGGGACAAAATAACGTCGGGGTGAGCTCTGAGAAAGGCGCTCCTACAAGACGAACTAATTTTGTCTAAGACTGCGAGGATAATTGGAATGAAAAGTAACGAGTAACGTGAGACCTCACGTTACCAAAAAATAGTAACGAAAGTACGTTACCCGTTACAGTTCCGAAATAGTAACGAGTACGTTACTAAGTTACTGAAAAGGGTAACGCCGTTACTTGTAACGCGTTACCGCCAACACTGATTTCAACTTCTTAATTCTTCCACCCAGCCAGACAGACTTCTGTCGAAATGTTTACATTTAAAACGGCTTTTGTGTTATGTGGTTTTATACGCATAACTTAATGGGCGTGCGAAAGAAGAAACGCAACCTGTGACAGTACAGATTTATTACATATTCGTTTGATTCAATTATGCAGCTATAAAAAGAGTGAAAATGAGTTTTGAAATAGATATATGACGGTGCGGCATGGGCTATCGCATTCATTTCAATTCAAATACATTTTTTTTAAATTTCCATGAAAGTGGAGAAAGGCCCGAACAAAAAAGTGGCAATTCCCACCTGACGAAGTACAGGACACATAGAAAGTACACTCATGCAGTACCTACATGTACAGTGGAGCCCAATGTGAGCTGCGCCACTGTGGCCATGGTTGAAGGGGCCCCAAGCGTATACTGTAACACCGTAAAGCGTAAAATTGGTTTTGCAAATGCCAGTATTCGAAACAGTGTTTACGTCACCGATTGTTTTTTTTTTATGTCGGCGAGACCGTGCAGTGTTGGCGCCGCTTTGACCACGGGCATGCAGCATGTTGCAAGTCATATTGTAAGCGAGTGTACCGTACTCAATTTCACACGATATACAATGAATTGAGGCACCTGCATCAGGTAGTTATACAATACCAATTTGAGTGCTATGAAAAAAAAAGCAATAATAGAACTGTGAAACACTATACTATGGCCTACAACCATGAAAATTACAAGAAGAAACATGCATACAACTATGAAACAGAGCAAACAACGCGTAAAAAATTACGTCAGCATAGGTAATGTTAATTAGTAATTTCACCATAAAAAAGGGAATGTATTAAGGACTCATTTCTTTGTTAAACACAGCCTAATTAAGCCAACAGAGAATGAAGGCAAGAGTATTTGTAGATTATAAAATAAACTACAAAGAAGGTCTCATATGCTTCCCTTGGCCTGACTGTCTGTTGGTTTCATTAGGCTCAGCAATGCCGCATCCATTTCTAGTTAAAAATTTCATATCATTCTCTAATTAAAAACCAAGTGCAACTACGTAGATCCTTCTTTGTGAAATGAGTAATGTCAATCGCTTTTTGAACGAATACGTTCCCCAATAAAAGAAGCATATATCGAATTTGTCGTCATCAACACGAGCCTGTCGCAATACAGAAAAACAAGGAAGCTAGCGTGCTTAAATAAAAACAACGAGTAATAGCTCAAATTGCGAACATGCCAGCTTGCTCGTATATGCTACATATTTCCAGAGAAGAAGAGGAAGAAGAGAACACGTGCCGGTTTACGATAATGCTAATTTTCTATCTACGACACATGGCAAACCTCGACCATAACAGCTCTGCTGTAATATATCTCTCAGCACTGTGTAGAATTGTTTCATTCAATTAGCTTGCAAGGAAAAAATGGATGCGCGCTAACTATTCGCCGCGAGATCGGGCTACAGGTGGCAGCACCGTCGCCGCGCTAGTGTGGATAGGAGGTTGTCGGCGCGTATACAAACGTGCACAACAGCGCTTCGTTGTGAGCGATGTCACCCGATTTCCGGCAAACAAAATGCGTTGACTGCAGCTTTGTGGTAATATGTGCGCTCTTCATTCCCGATTTAATGCACGAAGCGCGCCGAACGTTACAATTACTTATGAGAGAAGCGCATTCTGCCAATGAATGGGTTGCTCGCCTTCGGCGATAGTCGGCGTTTTCGCAATGGGTGACGTTTTCTTGTTGTTTTATTTGTACATGTTTAGCTTGTGTTCCACCAACTACGCACTGCTGTATTGCGCGACTGAATTAACTATTTACTTCTTGTTCATTTGGATGCCCCTCAACAAAAAGAAAGCCCGTATTCCTGCACGATGAGTTGAAATAGCAGTTTGTGCTCTGCGTGCTCAAATATTCATTCGAATTTTTTATTCAGTTCTCCATGAAATGTAGGACAGTTGATAGGTTTACTGAGGAAAGCTACGTGGCTGACAGCGTTTTAGCGCTACGGAGACGTTGAACACGCACACGCTTGTTTTTATTCCAGTAACGTTACACAAAGGTAACTGTACAGCGCGGAACTTTCTTCGATTGATTACTTGCACGACAGTAATGGAACAAAGGTCCGGTTATTTCACGGGACCAAAGTACGTTTTTTCATACGAATAATGTCCGCTGCCTTCCGTCAATATAAACAACGCAACACAAACGCTCAAGATAATGTAAAGAAAAAAAGATGTGGCTTCGCGTGAAATTACTACGACATAAATGTAAACTACGCCATTTGGATTAATTTTGACCATCAGCGCTCTTTAACGCGCACCTTAATCTAAGTACACGGGTGTTTTTGTGCAAATTTCGCAACAAGTTAAAATTGCGCAAGGCAACTCAGTTTTGCGATTTCCGTGTCATTTCATTTTCTGTTCTTTTTAGGGGACAATTTAAGTACCGAAGTGTCAGACGTGAGTTAACAGAAATATTTCTCTCTTGTGAGACCAGGATCGCACACAACTAAAGCTCGTAGCGTAACGTATAAACAACACCTAACCACAGCGCTCGAGTACAAGCGAGCCTTTTTTTTACCACCGCGCCGCTAAAAGGCTATATTCACATGAGATTTAATACTTCTCATCTTTAGGGCAACGCCCAGTGCACTTTGCAATGCGCTTGAACCATAGAGCGGCACCTACACTGATATGACTCTCGTGAACGGAGGGTACGACGACCACACACAGCACTCTCGACAAGTGCACTCTCTGATCTTATTACAGTACATATACAGCCGAACAAGGCCAAACGCTTCTTTACATCGTGTTAGGCATACGTACGAGCGGTTAAAGTTGCACTAACGCAACGGAACAAACCGCCTTTTGAGGATCTGCATAACGTACGCGCACATGCAAACACAACGGGGCTAGCAGACGACGCATGGAGCAATCCACACTAGGCGCGGTTCAGCCAGAGGCCGCTAGGCGGCGACTCTGCTCGATCTCGCGGCCAATAGACAAGGACGCAGAAGACATGTCCTTGTCTATACTTTGCGCGCATCCACTTTTTCCTTGCAAGTATGAGCCAACTCGCCCAGCAGCGAGTTTTGCTGATTCATTCAATTATCTGGTTGACATGTGATTCTAGCACGCATGTGGATGTTCGCTACCTCGAGTAGCTTTCATAGCAGAAAATTTTAAAGAGTCATTATTAAATCTATGTGCATCAAAGTTGCGTGCATGGTTTTTCGTCAGTATGACAGCACTTATATTATGATATCACAGGATAACTTGTGATTGAGAGAAGGCTAAAATTAAACTAAAATGCTGACTTCCTTTACGTGACGAAAATTGAGCCTTTAGTAGGTTCGCTTCCCGGTAATGCACTTGTACATTTTTTACAAAAGTTACTGCCTTAAAGGACGACATTGCGCATGTGAACATATGTCCGTGTGTTACTTTATTACTCGTGTTTATTATGAGCATTACGAGGACAACCATCACGTCAGAAAGGAGGACTGACTGGGCGACGAACATATGCGCAGATATTTCTTTAATTACACTCGTTATCAGGAAAACTGCAAATGAGAACCTGCGAAAAACCAGGGAACACAGCAGAGCAATCTCTCGGAGCTACATTGTCCATTACGAACAAAACTATTAATTGTTCTACACTTTTATTCTGCCCTTATCATATGTTTTCATTTGTTTGTTCAATGTTTTTCATTGCTATTGCCCCCACGCCAATCATTACGTAGCGCTGCGGACCAGTCAAGCCGCTTATTTTCTTCCGTCGTCCTCAACCTGTGTACTTGGTGGAATGGTGGAAACCAAGATTTGATTTGTGAGGTACGCGTTCGATCGCTATCCCATTGTGATTCGAATGATTACCGCAACAAACTGGAGGCTCTCGATCCCATTTATTAAAAAACCTTGTAAATACACTCGCAGTTCTTTTCCTGAAGAACCCGCCACTGTGGTCTAGTGGTCGTGTCGCTCGACTGCTGACCCGAAGGTCGCGCGATCGTATCCCGGCGGAGGCGCCGGCCACAGTTCGATGGAGCCGAAAATGCTTGAGGCCCGTGCTTAGATTTAGGTGTACTTTAGTTAAAGAAACCTGTGGTGGTTCAAATTTCCGGAGCCCTTCACTATGGCGTCTCATAATCATGTCGTGGTTTTGGGTCGCAGCACACCAACAATTAATCAAGTACAGTCGATTGCAACCTAAGGAACTATGACAGCTCAGCCCACAGCCATTGCTGTCCCTCCCATAGAGAATTTGCATAAAACGCCATCCAATAGCATTTACTCATTTTAGTGACGTCAACCACTTCGCGAGTGTTGAATTCCTCACACAGTCACACGTTCTTGTGGCTGGTTTTATGTCAGAAACTTGAACGTCCTGGTAAATTTCGTGAGGGATTCTGACGTCACCGGTCAGCCTGACGTAATATTTTAGTTATTAACGACAAACCTTTAACTCTTATTATGCGTAGTATTTAGATTGTCCGAGAAAACGTGCTTATGGTTCGAGCGGAAGCCACCTAGCCCGACTGCCTTTCACGGGTGAATGGCAAGCGCGCCGTGGTTCTTTGGGCGGAGCTTACATTTTTTTCTTAGGTTGTAACTGACTATATACTCGGTTACAACCTAAGAAAAAAATGTCAGCTCCACCCACAGCCATCGCTGCCCCTCTCACAGAAAATTTGCAGAAATCCTCCATCCAATTCTACTTACTCAATTTCGTGACGTCAAACCCGTCGCGAATGTTTCAGATAGTTAAATTCCCCATACCGACCCACCTCTGCGTCGTTGGCCGGTAACTTGAACAACCTGGTAAATTTCTGCAGGGATTCTGACACCGCTGTTTAGCTAAACATTATGTTTCAGGTAGTAACGATGAACTTTTAACTCCGAATATTCGTAGTATTTAATGTCAGCCGAGGAAAAGTAGTTACAGTTCGAGCGGAACACAGCAAGCATGACTGTCTCTTAGGCATGAAGGGCAGGCGCGCCGCGGTTCTTTAGGCTGAGTTTACAATTGTAACCGACTATATAGTTATTTTCATGAAGAACCGACGACGCTAGTGATGCGCGATAGCAGACGACGCGCGCTTTGCACGCGCATTCGGGCAGATGGGGCGAGAGTCAATCTGCGAGCAGACGACGCGAACGTGCATCGTGCTGCGCCGGCGCTCCCGGAAGTGACGTAACGGCATCGCTTTGCCATTGGACGGTTGAGTTGAGACGCGCCCCGCGCGCCCCTCTCCATCGGTATGCGATCTCGGGCCAGCGCCTACCCAGCGCTTGACGGCACCGGTTGTTTCCGACGGCAGCGTGTGCGTGCTCTTCATCGTGGAACGAGCTTCGAGTTCGGGGCGTTATTTGCGTCGGAAAGATCTTAACGCAGCGCCGGCGCGGTGTAGCGCGCGCACGTTGTGTCTAGCGCGTGTCGTCGGTGTCGAACGGATTACCTGTCCCTTTCTTACAACGTGTTTTTCGTACAACGTGTTTTGTACAACGTGTACAAAGTACAAGTGTGTTTCTTCTAGCGCGTTGGGGAACTGCCTCAAGCGTCGACATGATGCAGACTGCTCAAACGGCGTGCCAACGCTGCGTATGATATCAGTGTTTCCCGCATCGCCGTGCTGACGAGGGTGTTTTTTTATTGGTGTGTGAGGTGTTGTTGTTGGTGTGCGCGGGGGATTATTTACCGGAGGATTTTATTTCACGCCTCACGAGAAGAGAGAGTTAACGAAAGTATGGCGGAGTACGAGGAAATGGTGCGGCTCGTTGATGGAGCTTACAAGGTGAGCCTTTTTTCTTTTAAGTTTAAGAGTCGGTGTGACGTCAGACTGAATCGCGATCAGTTTCGGCTGACGCTAAAGAAAGTACTGTCGCGGAAATTTTCGGTTTTTTAACAGCGAAGCTATTTCAGGTATCGGTAACTTGTGCTCCGTCGTGCGAAATTCCTCAGGTGGGTATTCGCCCCAGGAACTGGGCAAGCCCCACTACCAGTACAACGGGTGCAAGCATTAAACGAAAACTCTACTAGGCGAAGTGGTGCACGTGAAACAGGTGAAAGAGTAAGGGAGAAAGAAAAATATAGAAAGAAATAGAAATGAGAAAATAGAGAGAGAGAGAAAGCGATAGAAAGAAAGAGAAAATACAGAGAAATAAAGGAAATACAGACATGAATCGACAGAGAGAGAAAAAAACATGCACGAAGAAGAGATAGAAAGAAACAGACACAGAAAAGAGATATAAAAGACAGAAAGAGAAAGAAACGAAGAAAGAAATCGAAATAAACGAGAAGCGAGAAACAAGAAAGGCCACCCGGGTGCTCTCTTCCTTCAGGCTTGGTCCCACTATTGCGAAGCTGTCTTATTTTAATTTTTTTTTGCGCCAAGTGAAAGACCAAGTCCTCAAGAGCCTAGAAAACGTAATAGTTAAGCACTATTCGTTTAACTATTCATTCCACTGCGATGTGCAATGGAGCTGGTGCGCGTGTCGAGTGGCGGAAAGGAAAGTGTGTTGATACCTTGTTAAAATTTTATGCTGGTTAGTATCACAGAAAATATGAAAAAACAACAACATGTTTTTGATGGTCGACTGCACATTGTTGAGTGGATAGAAACTCATGTGGCACGTGTTGAAATGTGTAGCTTTGTCTCGCTTGTATTGGCTTTACATGCATCGTCTGTGTTTCTTGCGCTGCTGTTCAGTGGTCAAACTAGAAAATGTACCGGTAAGCGTGAGTGCACCTTGTAAAATTAATTGCAACGTGTTTTTGAAAGCCAGTTTTGGTTCCTGCTGTACCCTGACGTCACGAAACGGTGTGAGCTTCTCGTCACGTGCTCGCGAAAGATATCGTGACGTTACCGCGGCTGCTCTGCTGCTCGACTCCGTTGGTGATGGACGGGCGGCCATTTTTACCCACAGCATCAACAAAGTGCACATAATGCCTTACATGTGTTTAGCAAGTACCAGGGTTCTCCGCAGAATGACGAAAGTGGCTGCTTCCCTACTTGACAAAAATTATGATGATTTATAGCGTAGTGGGTTCCTCGCAAGCGCACTTCTATTGGTTGCCAAGGAAGCCCATAAGCCTCCCATGATCCATTTCCTCAGGGTATCATAAATTTAATTCCCTTTCTCTATCCCTTTCTCACGTTAGCTTATGTTATAAAGCGTGGTGGGAGAGTGACATAACGAGTGGGCGTCACACAATGCGAATTAAGTAACCAGTGGGTCCTTTAAAGCTTCCAACCCATTACAAGGCGTAAAGTCGTAATTCTTCATCGTCATCAGCCGTCGCATCAAGAAACTGCTCATGACTTACAGATGGTACCTCTCTTCTCCGCAGAATGACGAGTAATGTCGTGGTGGGTGCTTCCCAACCTGTGGCGTAGTGGGTACGTTGCTAGTGTACTTGTATTAGTAACCACAAGAGTTTATAACGGGCTCTAGAAATGCCACTCTTCGAGCTTTCGCTGTGACTGTGCTGCGCTTTCCGCGCAGGCCTGGCGTTTTTTATTTATTTATTTTTTTGGTGACACGCAAGGGGTGATACTGTACGTTTTGGTACTTGACGTCATCACAACTGGCCGTACCGGTGCGAAGCCACCATTGGTAGTGTAGCATGACGTCATGCTAGTGTCAACGTCAGTAGGTGCGCCATGAGTAAATTGTCTTTATTGTCAAAATAAAGTATCTTATCAGATTTTACTGCGCTTCACGCATGCTCAGAGCCGTCTATGTATACAGGAGATTTGTATGACGGAGTAAAGTCAGCCTCAAAATTGGTGACAGTACTCCTTTAAGCTACGCAACTGTCTCTTCTAACTAGCTGCGCCGAACGCCGCAACGTGCGATGCCTCTTTGCGAGAATACAATTGCCGCATCTGTACGATGCGTTTATAAATGGCACGACGAAAAACAGGTGCGCGCTATGCGGCGTATGGCCACGCAAAAAATATCAAAAGAAAGAAGAAAAAAAACGATCAACTCAAAAGTTCGTTATCTGTCTGTCTGTCTCCAGATGAAACCGCATAGCAGCCTCAGATTGTGCATCGCTGTCAATGAAATGCCATTCACTTAATGCTGTGCCGCTTTTTTTAAAAGTGCGCAGCATTATAGGGGCCCGGCTTGTAGTCCATTCACTGCCTCATGTCGCATGTTCACGCAGTGTTAGATACAGACTATAGGGAATAGGATATACAGTGCTAAAACAAGTCTAAGAATGCTCCAAACCCAGTGCAAAATAAACTAACAAGCTCTAAAATAATATGAACCACAGAAATAATCAAGTCTTAACCGCAATAATTCACCCCAAAAAATCGCGAGAGATTCTTGCGAAAAATGCGGCTGGTAGCCGTGCCGCGCAAGAGAGGGAGTCACCGCCTCGGCAAACGCTCGATATCGGAGGCGGTTAAGGCGGTGGCAAGCGCCAAGGGGATCGCAGAGTTGCTCGTGCTACGCTTTTCCTCTAATTTCATGCTAGTGGAGCTGCATTAAGCGCAGGATTTAGAACTACACCAAGACCTACACAAGAACTACTTAACTACAATAACCGCGGTATTTCTTTATTGGAATGATGAATAGGAGAAGTTGGTGCTTTTATGGGAGCACCGACTGCTCCTTCTCGCTTACCAAACGAAATATGCATTGACAAAAAAGTATAAGGGCACAAAATATGTCATACAGTACACCACAAGATGTGCGAACGCGATGCAATCAACAGCACATGACACACAAATATTCGAACGCGAGTTCAGGTAAGCAAAGTAAGTTTACATGTACACGCATGTCAGATGTTCTGTATGGCTTGACATAAGCAGGAAAAACACTCAAAATACAAATAATTACACATAACGTAAAACTAACGATCACACATTATACAATTCTGAACACACAATAACGTTAATGTTACGCATTTTGCTTTCAGGATAAAGTATGCCTCAATATTTCCATAAAATATTTGTTTCTTCGAGAATCTTCTTCGAGGTGACAAGAGATCTTTTCTGAAAGCCCGCTGTCTTTGCTTTTTGTTCTTTGGAGTCGGTGACAACTTGGGAATTACAAATAGCCTGGCCGTGGAACCGGCCTGGTGCTCTAGTGGTTATGATGCTCGACTGCTGACCCGAAGGTCGCGGGGTGGAATCCCGACCGCGTCAGTCGCTTTCGGTGGAGGCGAAATGGTAGAGGCCCGTGTACCGTGCGATGTCAGTGCACGTTAAAGAACACCAGATGGCCGAGATTACCGGAGCCCTCCATTACGGCTTGCCTCATAATCATATCGTCGTTTTGGCACGTAAAACCCCAGATATTTTGTAGCGTTAGCTACACTTGCCCAGTCGGAGCCGATTTCGCGTGGATCGTCATGAGCTGTGCTGCGCATGCGCGAGGATCAGTGATGTCACACAGCTGGCTCACCGGAGCCGGCATCTCACGAGCTCTCCGCCACCGCCGCGCGCGACCGCCGCCGCCGGTCTGCTCTTTCCAAAGGAGTGACGTCGTAGCCTTGGCAGACGTATTGGCGCCAGCGCGCGCGCAGCTATTCGCCTTCGCTGTGCAGTCGCCGTCTGACAATGTACTGGAGCCGCTTGATAGCGCCTCTGACTGGCGTTTGCAGGTGGGTAACGCCATGGAGAAGGAGAGCGCAAATGCTGCTCAACGGCGCAGAAGATCCGAGAAGCTTATCTCATCTGATCCCGAAGTAGTTGCCTGGCAATTAGTGGTTCAGCGTACGAAGAATGAACAGAAGAAGGCTAATAATCCTAGACAATCTGGAAAGCTAAGAATAATCAGTTGAACCTTTGCTAACGCTACGTATATAATGGCATAGCCGACCTAAGCCACTGCAATTCTTTTTGTTGGCGGCGTTGATAGTCAACAGACAAACTCAGGCGACATGCGCACGACTACCTCTGTCCAACGAAAATAGAAGTTTTATAGATAAGCCACGCCTCCATGACTCTTGCGTGAAGACTTTCGGAGAATCTGTTACGAGAGCATTTTGATAGAAACTTTCGCTCGCCTGACGTAATATCTTTCTTTTTTTTAAGTCTGTAATATGTTTCAAGTGAATTAGGAGTAGCCGTAGCAGGCAAAAGGTGACGACAATTTCACCATTTACCGTTATTTCTAAAACGAAGAAATGTTTGTTTTTTATTGCACATAATAATCGAAACATACCTGTTACACATCGGAGGTTTTCCCAAAGGTAAAGGAAACTGGAATTTTGATTATACGATGACACCTGCTCGTTCTAAGCTTTCCGGATTTCGAACTTGTCCAGGTGTTGTGATTATGAGGGACGGCAGCACAGTGCTTTGCCATGGTATATCGCTTCAGTCTTTGTACAAACACACGCTGCGGACGGCTTCCGGTTGTGTCCACCGACGTAGCTTACTAGCATGGGCGGGGAAGAATAGCCTTGGCACGCAGACTTTCAACACTGTTCTCTTTGTGTATATCACACATCTCGTATAAATATTCTTCTAAGCTATACACAAGATTATGAAAGATACTCTTGAATTTTATGCTCGCTCCTTTTTTATCCGAAAATGTAAAAAAGAGACTGTCTTTACGCTGAGACAACCTATGAAAACACGGTTTCCGCGTCGGTGTTACAAAATGACAAATGAAGTGACCGGACGTTTCTTGGTGTAGAACGCTTGCTGCTACTATCGCAATCGCGAAACTGCCTATTCTCGGTTACAACGTTAGAAAATAAAATGTCATCTCCTCAAACAGCCATCGTTTATGCCTCTCACAAAGAGCATTTGCATAAATGCTGTTTTAAAAAAAAATCACTCTATGCACAGAGCATAAATTATGCGTGGCATATCAATGTTCAGGGATACATTGTGTTTAGAAAAATTTATTATCACAGACGGTTAACATCAATAAGAATTCAACGTAACATTTGCTTGCTACATACGTTTACGAGAATGACAATGCTATTCAATACACCTACTGGTGTTCACGGCGTTGAAGTGTTTCAGTTGGATGACTTTCACATAAACACAGGCTGCACATGTTAGTGTCGCTGGTTTTCACTTCAGAACTTCAACTTCGTGCCAAATTTCAGCAAACATTCCGACACCACTACTCAGCAAAACATAATATCTTAGGTAGGGACGACAAAGTTTCAATTATTTGCAGGCGTAGTATTCATTTCGCCACCCAAAAACTACTTAAAATGTGAACGGAAACCACGTAGCACGACTATCTTGCACAGATCAACGGCAGGTGGCAGATGACTGCCAGCGGCCTCCGGAAACCAGCCGTGATAGCTTAGTACGTGGGGTGTCGCGTTGCTGAGCTCGAGGGTGCGGGTTCGATTCCCTGCCACGGCGGCCGCATTTAGATGGGGCGAAATGCAAAGGGCACCCGTGTACTTGTATAGATTTAGCTGTACGTTAAAGACATTCCAGGTGGTCGAAACTTAATCCGGACTCCCCCAGTACGGCGTCCCATGGTGGTTTTGGCACGTAAACCCCCAACAATTATAATTATTAGCGGCCTCCAAAAACTATTTCGGAGCACTAAGTAGCCGTTAGATACGCCGCAAGCTTAGGATGCAACTTTATGAGCTTTTATAAATGAGTGCACAACTCATTGGTGACGTCATCCGGTATACTGTGAGCTGTAGTGATTGTGTAGACAAGAAGACAAAGTAGTAAATGTTTTCGACCCTTACTAAGTTTCAGTCTTTCGTTCCTTTCGAACGTATCGGTTCATTTTTGTGCCGACACTTAATTAAAGATATCCGAGCACATGGCGTCATAAACGTGGAACTTCACAGCTAGCCAGTCTGGCCGTTTCGAGGAGGCGTCCACACCAGCCAATCTCTTCTGCGTTGTTCTTGCTATTTGCAAACCACGTTTCCTTCTTAAAAGCCTCCAAGTTTGCTCTTGCTAATGGAATAATTAGGGGTAATTAGAGATTGTAGAGTGATTAATGGTGATTTATCGACGACCGATGCATCCCCTTAACGTCCGTTTAAACTGTCGAAACTAAAGCGTTCTGAGATAACCGAGTGTCGTAACGGGCAGGCGGGCGTTCCCTTTCGAAGAAACAGCGTTGCGCCACACCCCTGACTCACGCTCTCGAGGCATCACTTCGAGGTGTGCTTTCTGAAACACGGATATGAAGTTACTTCGTTGGGAGACAGAAAGATGAAATAACGAAAATATCACCACCCTATCTCCCCCTTACCACTCCCCTTACCCCACAAGCAGGTTGTCGCGCGCAGAGACACAAGCGGCTTGCGCTCGTGTGAAACCGACGATATTCTGTACTTGCCTTACATGCGTTTTTTATCCCTCTTTTTATCTCTCATTTTCTCACTTTCTTTCATCCATCCTTTTCATTTTTTTTTCTTAGATAAATGTTAGGAATGATGGTCTGCAGCTGCCAGCGATTGCTGCTGCTGTCACTTTTTCCTGCCTTGTCTAAATAAACACGTACAGTTTATTACTCTAAGCCGTGTCAGGTGTTTAGCCCAGACCTGAAAACATCACGGAACATGGATTAATCGTAAAAAAAGAGGGAGAAACCAAAAGTAAAACGACAGAACATTTCATTGCCCGAGATTTAACCCGCGCATGGGGAAGGGAAAGGAGGGCTCTGTTAAAAAATAAATGAACTATTTGGTTTTACGTGCCGGAACCAGGATACGATCATGAGGCACATTGTGCTAGAAAGAAGGGCCAATCTAAACCCACTATAAATCGTTTACCATTTCTTTAAACACCCCTTAGTTGCTATTTTAGTGATAGCTGTCCCATGGTAGAGTACATTTTACAGCGGAGCTGGTATAAGCTATACTCGGTTACAACCTACGAAAAAGTGTAGGCTCCACGGTAGGCGTGCGCAGGGGGGGCGAAGGTTCATCGTAGCGCCCCCGCCCTGTCAATGTACGGGGCAGACTTTGCGCCCCCCCCCCTAATAGAACCACCAAGAGGTTTAAAAAATTACACCATTTCCCGCTAAAGGGGATCATGAGGCGATGCGAAGCCGGAGCACTTGCACGACCGCGTTCCGTTAGCGTTTGTTTGGCATGCTACCGACCTCACGTCGTGGAACGCGAAGAGGAACGCTACGCGCGTCTTGTCTTCCCTCTAGCCTGGCCGTTAATTCTCACAGGGCGAGCGGGGAACGCGGTCGAGAGGCGCGCGAGAGGGGGGCAGCGTAGGAGAGGAGAGAGAGGGGGAGGGGACGCGCATGCGCTGGCGCTCATCGCGGTGTTGCGCAGGAGAGAATTTCGGCATGTCTAGCCAACGCCACCTAGACTACTGAAGGCCCCCGCACTCCTCCGTGACGTCACCACACTCAGCCCGTACGCGGCGTTTCTGGACTGCGGCCGCTGTAGCTATAAACGCAGTTTTTTCTTAATTCGCGTTAAATTAGTCAATGCGATGATCGTGAGGCTAGTGCAAGGCTGGTTCATATCTTGAGGCATTTCACCGTAGGCATTTCACCGTTTTTGTGCCTTTTGTTTCGACCGCATGCGTACATTTGCACGTATAGCTGTATTGCGTCCTCGTATTTTTCTGTCTTTTTTGTTACCTGTGTGCGGGACATGACAGCTGGTGTTTGTCACCGAATGCTACGCAAGACACGCTTTTGATCTAATGAACAAACCTGGAAGCTTTTTTTTTGTTGTTTTGTAGTTGGGTTTACAGGGTGGAATATCTTATGAGTTGTAATTTCTCGTCGCCTGGGTTCGACTAATTTACCAAACATAATTCTTACAGCATGGAGGATTCTGTCATCACTGTTCTTTAATATGTGCACTATCGAAATTTCCAAGCAGTTTGGAGAGTGATACCAAACGGAGAAGAGTTTCAGAGCAAGAAATAAATTTTATTTCGAGAGTGAATACGCACGAACATGCACACACAAACACATACACACAGAAATGCAATCACAAAATCATTTCAAAGTAACTAACTTTCTTTTCGTTCCATTCGATTTCTTTTTGCTCAGCGCTTCATTTTTGAGAGAAGCGTAGTTCTTGAGCAGGATGTTTATCGCTGGCAGCAAAACATTTTTCATTACTGAATCTGGAGTGTGGCCAGCTGCACAAGCATCAAATTCTTCGTTGTCATTCAACAAATACATAAGAACACTAAGTAGAGTCAATCGATGATTACTTTCGGCATGAAACTGAAGCTCATGCTCTTTACTAGTGACACGATCGAAAACAACCTTCGCGCAGAGCACTGCATGAATAACAGCTGGCTGTGGAAATTTCAGTCCACCTCGACTGATGCTGTCAATCAGCACATGGTCACTTTCTTCCAGCTCTCGTTCCGCGACTGTCAGTATGTCACGGCAGTCATCACATGGTTGTCGCTTAAGAGCTGCGTGGGCACAGTAGCCGGCGATGTAGACCAATGCAGCCATGTCCTGTCGTGGCTTGTTTAATTCAGCATTGGTCAAGCGTATGCCATACTTCCTAATTGTCTCTTCAGCATTAGGCTCATTTTCATTCTGACTGTGTGATTCAGGCATGTCTGCCAAAATCAATGTGTTTTGTAGGCGGATCTTAGCCTCTGCCTCTAACACTTGTGTTATCGACACATTATAGTGCGAACCACATAGTCGCCTGTATCTCCCAAACCGAGCCTCAAGCGAGTCAGTTTGGAATTTACCAAGGAGCACGTATCTAAAATTAAGTTCCTCCATGCAGTACCTAGACACCTCGATCAGGGCATACGTTGTTAGCCGTAAAGCTGTGTGGGTCTCTTTTGTGAGAGCGCCTGTTTGCACGTTTCTGTCCTTCCAAGAATCAAGCCAGCTAACAAACTTGTCCAGATATTGCAGCTGCTCGCAGCTGATATTGCGCACTGGCTCTTGCCACACATCTTTTAGCCTGCAGCCTTTATGAGGAGTTTTCACATTCACGATGTTCCACCACTTTACAATTAAATCAATGAAATTTGCTGTTCCGTCAGCAAGGACCAAATGCAAAGTTTCATCTTGAATTCTCAAAGCCGACGACACGAAGGTGTTAAATATCTTGAGAGCGAGCTTAACATTTTGTCGCTCTAGGTTACTTGGGTTCAGAGCCTTGTAAGTTAGCCCATAAGCAATTTTCACAACACTATTTTCTTCAGCTTCATGCAGTTTTCTTAATGTGGTGAACGATGCACCTTCCAGCCTTTTGTTCTCCTCATCATAACAATCAAAATGAGGATAATACAGGCACTTGTCAGCATTTTTCTGGTTAATCCAGTTATTACGAATGCATTTTAGCAAATGCACTGTGTCAACAATGTGAAATAAAGGTTTTTGAGGATCCGCTGGATGAGGATACACTATTTCTAGATGGTTGCTTCCTGCGAACAGTGACATTACCTTTCTGTTAATTGAGTTATTGTCTGTTATTACTGCCACTACGTGAAGGCCACAATCTTCAAGAATAATTATTACTTCTCTCAGCACTTTATGTAGTTCTTCAGCTGTAATTTTAGACACTGGTAATATGTGTGCTACATCTTTATATGCTGACAATAAACTCTGAACCATAAAAACGTGCGCTGTTTTCGCTGGTTCAATGCTGTTAACAGAAGCTCCTGTTAACCTGCCTGCCTTGTAGTCAAAGAATTGTTGCAAGTGTATTTCATCAAGCATCAATGTGACATTTCTTTCATGCAACTGCAGTAGGCTGGCCCTTCTTTTCATGTACCGTAAGAACCCTTCTTGATTTTGTTCCTTCAAAGGGCTCACATCATGAGCGGCACACACACGTTTAATTGTCGAAGGGTGAGGCAATACGATGTTACCACTGCTTCGCAAAAAGTTGTAACCATGGGGAGAAATAGTGTAAAACACAGTTGAAAGAATTAATAGTTCAGCTGAATACCTTTTGCTTCGTCTCATCAGGAGCTGGCACTGTTCCCTGAGAAACATTACTGCTTCTACTCTTTCATCATCCAGAAGGTCTTCCCTAGAAATATCCTCGAGGAGGGAAACCACAAGCTTTAACACTCCATTCACTTTTTCATCTTTTCCAAGTTCTCTTCTGCGACAGTACTCTTGTACGCCGTCCAGAAGTTGCACCAGCACACGCATGTCGTGAACTACTTCTGGAATGTCAAGCCGTTCGTCTGACGTAAGGCGAGCACCTCCCACAAAGACGCGCACAGACATATTCGATGATATGACTATAGACGAAATAAGATTCGGAACTTCAATTGTTGCTTCGATGTGCGCAAAGATGACATGGCCGTCGGCATTCACAACTGACCAATATTTTTTTTCTTGTAGCAGGTGCAGGCGAGAATTTATGTCGTCCAGGCATGTCAACTTGTTTTCTTCCAACTCCTTCTTGTGCGCCAGCACGGACTCCTCAATAGCTTTCTGAAGTTGCTCATCTTCTCTTCGTTTTTTCTTCATTCCTGGTTCTTCTCTCGATTGGTGAGTATCCGACAGGTAGTCAGGGCTGTCCGGAAAAATTGTAGGCACAGCATCGTGCGTGAGTCGCGTCAATTTCATCTTGACTTCAATGGTGCGACCGTCGCAATCTGTATATTTTGTCGTCGTGCGGAGAGATTCCTCTTTGAAGTGACGTTCGCATACCTGCACAGAAGACATAAATCAAAATTAGTTTGTTTCCATGTGAATTGTGCCTCTGTGCACATGTAGCAAAACTAAGCAATGAAAGGCAAGAAGACAACAGGACAGTTCAGGCGTCACTATTAAAAATCGCGGTGTCCTATTCCATGCCTGGAAGAGTGCAGCAACACAATCCTTTGTAAACAAAATTGCGCTGATGCGTGCAACCAAACAAAATTATGCCACAACTCCGGTTTGATATAGGTTTTCTCACGTTAACACTTGCAATTTTAGTGAGTGAAAAAACAACCCATGTTGCAGGTACTTAGCGCAACATCGTATTTCCTCGAAAAACACGCATCCACTCGAAAAACGCACCCCACATTTGCGTGGATGTGTGTGAATGTGAGCGTGTTTTTCGAGGGAATAAGAAGTTGCGCTAAGTTCTTACACTATGATGAGTTTCCAACTAGCTCAACAACGAGTTCTAAAAAAAAACAACCACATGACAGCAAGTCGCGTGCATGTAAAATAGGTAAATGCCCTCATATTTCGTAGGTACCACGTGGAAAATATGCACAGAGGAAGCTCCCTCCTCACACATTGACAGGTCCTACTATCAGCCGCATTTTTGCAAAAAGTTACATTTCTAGTAATCTCCTGTACCCAAATATTTTTGGGTGACATACGTAAAAACACACTTACCAATGGATTCTTAAGCTTTGCAACGTCTATGTCGCCGCGCCGCACAGCTCGCTGCCATTGTGATCTCCGCTCAGGATCGCGAGGGAACTCGAACAGTCGTACTTTGGGGCCAGTGTCGTAATTCCCTTTGCAGTTTGGCACACAGCAACGTCCCATTCTTCCGCATATGTAGCAGACAGGCACGAAAAACAAGAATATTTAGCACCACACGAAGAACCGCGAAGAAAATTGGCACACGTAGCCAGCGAGGAGCTCTTGGCAACGCAGCACCAACACCGAGGCAGTCAGAGCGAGGAATGCTGGGAAAGTTGCAGCTAGCGCCATCTCACGCAGGTCGCCCGAACATTGCCTGAGGAGCGGCGGCTCGCTTCCTCGGGCAGAGTAGGGTGACGTCACACGGCTGGAAAGGAGGAGTGCGGGGGCCTTCAGTAGTCTAGGTGGCGTTGGTCTAGCCCGCGTTTCAGAGGAAAACTGGAGAGGGGTAGGGGAGAGGGGAAGGGGAGAGAAAGCGCAGAGGGGGAAGGGGGTGAGGGGAAGAGGGGAGTGGAGAGGAGGTGTGTGGAGAGGGCATGGAGTTTCTTACAATAATACCTAGAGGGGAATCTGGCGCTAGTGTCTACGCGGGCTCCCTGAGACGCGCTTCAACCACCATGGGAATGATGGGAAGTACAGGCTTCGGATTTGCTTCGGATGGATTAGGTTCTTGAGATTCGCAACGCTTGTTTGCCGAGTGTAAAACAAAAGGATATGAAGTTAATTCCCATTAAAACTTGCTTCATTCTTTCGTATGTAAAACTTATTGCAAAAAGTTTGCGTGACCGTGAGATGGAACTGAAACCTGGACAAATTCAACCACCAGGGTATGCATTGCTCCGCAATTGTGTTCCAGATTTGGCATCACCAAATAATGAATTATTTTTGTACAACACTTGAAAAGAAACACGCTTGTTTTTCCCTTGAAAGTACGCATTATCTATTTATGGAAATAACAGTACCGTATTGAGTGAGAAACACTAAACGTATCATCTGCTGCGATGCCAGGTGCGTATGTCCAAGTGGTCTGCCTCCAACGCATTCTCGTTTTGTTGTGAAGTCGAGTCAGAGGAGCGTCAAGGTGCGTCTACTTAGCTTCGCCGTCGTTTTGCAGCCGGTTTGAACGAGTTTTGGCAAGACGCGCTTA